>NW_025778283.1:0-74102 GCF_021130785.1 Homalodisca vitripennis
TGCGGGTTTTTAAAAACTTAAGTCTTTGGATCTAATCTAATAAATGATTTAACTATTGAACAATGTAGAAAGTTAAAAAACAAGAGTTGAGTAAAGGAATGATGCGCAATCATCGAAGTATGACTTTATATTACTACGTACACTAGAACCTCTCACACGGTAATACCACGGAACAGATATTATACTCTCAAAGGACTGCCATCAGGCCTTGACATATTTATAAATGACTGTTGAGTAAAGCACGTTTTGATTACTTAGTCCCTCGGTATCAAAGTACAGGCGTATTCAATCCAAAAAACTATATTTAACAGCGTGATCAAGGGTATTCTAGTTTATACCTACACATTCGTGGTTGAATTAAAAATCCATTATATTTAAAGACAAAAAGGGCAATAAGGTAAACGTGCTGTAGCCCGAAACGAGCAAGCAACGATATTCACCGACTCGCACATTCCAAACTTGTAAAAGCAAGTAGAATTAAAGAGAGCTTTCAGCGACATGTGCCTGGCCCCAAAACCAGCAATGAGATCGAGATCCACCTAACCTTGATTCACTTTATGCAATGCTGTCTGCCTGCGCCGGGGGCGAATCGACGAAAATCTGCCCACGTGATGTCAATATACACCACCAAGTAAGTCAAACAACGATGAGCAATAAAAAGAGCAGTTACCTTATTATATGTCGTAGATATACTATGTCTAAATAGCCAGAGCGGCCAGGCCTTTAAAAATGTGAAAAATAAAGATTAATTGCAAAATATGTTGCTAAGCACTAATATAAATGGTTAGACCAATTTTATTCAGCCAACACTATTTGCAAAATATATGTAAAAGTACAAGGATAACTTTCTAGGAGAGATATTTCGGAATAATTACCTGAAATATTTTTAGAATTTGGATTAAAATGATAACGTATGAGAGAATATTACACTAAGCCCGGGGCACGGTGTAAGGATTAACAACTGATAAATTAATGCTGCACCTCCCAAAGGACAAGAAGTCAAAACTATGTACGTACACATGCACGTACAAAAACCTTCTACTGTAATCTGTTTCAGTTGAAATATAATATTTGTAATCGGTTACCAATATTCAAAATAGTATTTTTTTTATTTATGTCATAGTACGGTCAACGATTGTTGTTAGTTTGTTTAAAATACATTTATTCCGCTATTTCTCCAATTGCATCAAGACTAAACGGCATTTCTTACAATAACAATGAAGAATTAAGCTCTATAAATGTTAAAAATCATGTAGAGTGATACGCAATATCATCGGACTACTTAACTTTTTATTATATACATAAAGTTCATACAAACTTTAAAATATTTCAGTACCATTTTAATATATTTTGCAGTCACGAAGATATACAGAAATAAAAATTCGGCTTCCCCAGCCTTTGCAGCGATAGGTGCACTAAAGGTGCACTAAAGCTTAGAACAAATTAAAAAAAGTTTTATATAAGCATAATTGAAATCAAAATTTAAAAACATTATTCTGCCAGAATCCTTGATCTTATGAAAAGTAGCCAAATTTCGGTTGTATCTTAAATAATATTTATGCTATATTATAGCTCTCTTCAAAAGATTGAAATTGAAATACAAATTAAATTGTAATGTTATCTTAAAAGTATAGAATGTTTTTCAAACTATCACGATAGTGGACACCATTTTCATTAACCAAGTAAGGGGTGGAAATACTGGTAGGTCAAAACACAGAAATCTATGTAATAATAAATGTAACTTGTAGCATGAATACTGTGCATGTATAAAATCTGTCATTACGTTGGTTATACATAATATAATAATAAATAATATTCCCTTATATTTATTGACAGAATAATATTCGTCACTGGACTATGTTAGCTTTTACATATGTGCGAAGGATGACAAACGAGGATGACCTTGTTGTACATAAACATGTTATATAGAATATATCATAGATTTTAAAATAAGTCGTTACGAATTATAAATTAGCTAAGCGTTAAGTGTTTTTTCTCTCCCCAGTTGATGAAGGAGGCAGCTTTGTTTTTACATGTGTCTATAACCTTTGAATAAGTGAATTGAGTAGCTTTTAATTAAGTGTAAAACTCTACATCGAAAACAGAAAATGGTAATCACCGGTCAATTGGCAGTCGTTTCGGGCCAGTAATCTCGTCTGCCATTAGGACGAACGGGAAGCCACTATAAATCTAAAAGTATATTCGGCAAATCATTGTTGGGGGCATTAACAGGAAAGGCAAAAAATACTAAACATTTTCAGTTTAGTTTATTTCTTTTTTAAATTGATTTCTTTAAGAACATCAATTTAAAATTATTGTCAATAAGGTGTAGTCGAATTTAAGGGATGTTACAAACGTTTTAACTGTAAATATTTAAACAATTATGCACTATTGTTTTTTCAGGTTTATAAAACACTGAAATAAATGAATATTATAAGATAGGCTTGTTAATGTAAAATTAATACCAATTTATCCCCATGGATCACCTCAAAACATCCAAATACACCTTGTAAAGCAGAAGACTTATTTAAATGTAGGGTCTAATCTATTTCATAAATGGTATATATGGATTCATAACCAGGAAAATTATGTATTGAGTTTATTTAAAAGTATTGACACAGTAAAGATTCACCTACAAAACTTATTAAGTAAACACTTTCACTATTGGTGTACACTAACTGAGACCGGCTCAATCCTAAACCTTCCTTCGGCGTTGTAAGGCATTTATCGCAGTAAACCTGTTTTAAAACGTTTTACATCAATATCATGTTTTAATAACTACTGGTAAAAAGACTTATAAACACATTATGTTCCTATGAATTCCGTTTTAATACAGTTAAGAATTATTTGTTTATAGAAATAATTAATTATCACTTAAGGTGGCTTAGCATTCACTTGACAGCAGACGATATCCTGCCTCGATATACTCCCGTGGGACTATTATGGATGTTTTACGTTTTTTAACTTCGAGAGAAGTTGAAGAGATTGTTCAACCATTTACGAAAATATTACTTCAGTTTCCAACAGCATATTACCATTATTTATGGGCAACTGTAAAATTCTTATGAGAATGTGCAAAAGAGGTTATTTGCCATTTTATTTATAAAATTGCGTATTATAAAACTGTCATTCCAGTTCTGAGCTGTAGGACATATTTCAAGTCACCTTGAATTCGCGATTTTATTTTAAATTTAACTGTGTGCCTTACAGACAGAAATGAAATAGAGTATTTCCTTATGAGATACATGATCCATCGTCCAGTTTTTCATCAGCAGTCCTAGTAAAAGAAAACCAGTTATCGTTAATCTTGTTGTGAAAATGATATTGCAAGGTCTAATACAACAAGGTATCTTAATCGCATGTGTAGAAATGTTGCCTGAGTATATTATATAAATAATCTCACCCACAAACCCTTTTTACTAATCTTTTCATTCTGTATTTTTCTCATTACAAACACGGCTATCAATAAATGCCTATAAAACCCAAGGCACTTTCTGACTTGCAATAGTAAAACATTATAAACGTAAATGTTTACCTTGTTCAATACAAAACACTTGTTAAAATCCCGTATATACTAATCTTATTTTTTAATGTGTAATCTTATTCTTCTTCATTAGAATCATTCTGATTTTTTAAGAGACCAATATTGTACTAAAATGCTATTATTTTCAAACGAGATCATAAACTTTTCATCACTTGCCAGATAGACAGGTGATTTTAAAACTATAGTCAGCTGAACGCGTCAAACTGATACGTCATTAATATGGGAGTAGCAATCCATCAGTTTGGCATTAAAAGGTGTTTGATTATGACATCATATACAGGTTTCATATTTTAATGCAGAGGATGTTGATACATTTGAGGACAAAATATAAGATTTGAGAAGTAATTAAGAAACATGCAAACTCAATCAATTATCAATACTAATGTTTTATATTGAAGCCATTGTTACAACTAAATAACATATGATTTTTGCTAATAATTATTTGTCTGCTGTGAGAAATACGTAAGTAGTCCGAACGTTATCGTGTAACGTAGCAGCTGGTGGATGAAGTGCAGAACCCGGCCTTTATTATAGTATGGACATGTTTAAAATACCATTCCAAATGTTGTAGATTAACTCCTTCTGCTATATTTATGTTGCTCTTTGGAACTTTATTGGTCGGGGGGGGTTTGTTAATATCGGAACCAGTAATCTACATTATATAACATAAAATTATATTGGAAGCGTACGCGCGCGCGTGCGTGTTGTGCCTGACTTAAAAAAATATGGATTTTAAATTAATTAAATATACTTGAAATTATGCATTTATACTAAATACGATCTGCTAGTGGCCAGGGACGAAAATAGGGACCCAGCAAGATTTATTAGGTACCAACGATTAAATATTGTTATTATATTGATTCTAAACATTGTACAAGAGATTTATATGTACTAGGTTACGGCTTTGAATGGAAACCGAAACATAAAAAGATTGATTTAAGGTTACGGGAAAAAATCAACAGTAAGAAGTGAGTAGGGTGTTTGCATATACATTTAGACACATAAAACAATGTGGTCTAGTGCAGTTTACCAGACTTTTTGTTTTTTATACGAAATCGCTTTTCTAGCTATGGATTGCGTTTAAATATTTCTCGGTGTTCAACTTAAAAAAAGCTCTGTTACAAATTTTTGTTCATGTAGCTACCGATTTATATGTCACTTTATTTAAGTTTCATATCAAAACTATTTCTTTGCATTTTATTAAAAAAATAAATAAATAATTCAAATGATTTTATACTGTACATTATGTTTAATGGATACAATAGAATTTATTCTTTCTAAATATATTAAATTTTAAAAATAATATGACTTTGACTTTTACAAATAAGTCCAAGGTCAATTGCAGTGTTAAATATTTAGTAGCATCATAATGGTAATCCACACAATAAGCGTTCTCCCTAAATGATCCTCGTGGTGCTTAATCGTGTATACCCTATGCGTTCATGTTAGGAAACGGCTTGTTTGCTTTTAAACTTGCCGTTTTACCGTTACAGTTTTACTTGTAACTGGACATTCAAAATAATAAGTCAATTAAATACATTTGTATAAATAATAGTTAAAGAGCAATTTAATTTTGAAACAAAATTATATCTCAACCGAAAACTAAAACTTAATGAACTGATATAACTTTATTAATAGGAATTATTCTTATCAATAATGTTTTATCGATAAAATAATTACAGGGAGAATAAATTAGGGATAACTGCAATATATTAGATATAGATCATTAACGACTACACAGGTGCGATTTGTGTATATAATGCTTTGGAAAAATATACGTTTATCATTCAACTTCATTGCTTATCTTAGCGTAAGTTATAATATTAGGATAATTTTACCACGTAACTTCCAATATAAAACTTAAGTTTACTTAATGTAATTAGAAACTATAAGTTTGCGGAGAACACTTGGTTGTTCATGGCTTATGTAAAAATAAGTAAAATTGTATTCGATTAGCAAACCAAGGTTATCCTCTTTTTAATGTATATCCGTTTTTATTATCTTCATATTTTTTTAATTTCTCTACTTGGTTAAAAATAGCGACAGATAGTTTTTAATTCCAAAGTTAACATTTTCAACGAAATTACATGATTACAGTGGTTAAGATGACATTGAAGAAATAAAAAACTTCATTTTAAAAAAGTGTTTATGTATTTCCTAACATTAACTAAAGAAATACTAGTATGTGAAAAGCTTTATTTGTTTCGATATACTCGAGGTTAACGAATAGAAAGTTAAAATTACATTTTAGATATTTACGAGTTAATTTTTATGAATTTCCAATAGCACGCTTGTTTTACTGTAAGTATTTGTTTGGTTCATAGGCTAAACAATATTTTCAATATTGAAATGTTAGAATAGCCTTTCTGCAACCACAGCGAGGTGGATTATCTTATGCATTGGCACACCTGAGCTTCAGCTAGGTCGTAAGTGTGGATTATGTTACAATATTAGTAATTTGACCAAGATATTACTAGTTGCTAAAAATTATGTATACTATATTGATTGCTTGTAGATTTTTTTACATCTATGACTAGTATGCTATAAATAAACAATAAACTAATTTTTCAAAGTTATTATTATAAAAGCTAAATTCATACAAGCTACTTTAATTACATAAATATCTTTTAAGGAGCTACTCTAATTATGAAAAAAAACTGTTGTTTACACTATAATTTTATAAAATATTATTAACTCAATGCTTGATTATTTAGTATAATGCGACAACAAAGACAATTTTTACTTTAACATTTTCTTCCAGATTGTGGCAGGAACAATTTAAAACATCAAATATGTAAAGACAAATTTTATTTAATTTTTTTGGTAAATAATATACATAATCCCTTATAGGACCCACCTTAATTAATAAAGCTGTAAACTTAATACACTTTGAACTGTTTAGCTTCTTGACATTATGACATCATGGCATTATTAAACTAATATCCTTCTACGCGCTACTTCTCAGACTTCTGGTCGAATAAATAGGACTTTACCCCTCCAAAACCTATCGTTTAAAATTTACCTGAACGGTGCATAAACTTAATAAGGATTTTCTACTTAAAACGGGGAGTAGAATGGTTTTTGGCAGTATTAGATTTTTCAGCCCTATGTACTTATATCTATTTTTTTCATCGTCATTACAAGACAATTTCAACTAAAACATGGAAATTTGCTATACTGAATTAATAGTAAAATGGCAATAAATAGACCCTGTTGACAGAGTTAGGTAACTGAAATCTTTAATTTTTATTCATCGTAAAATTAAAGACAACTCAAATTTTAACACCGTATATATATATTATATATATATTATATACCTGTATAAGTAAATATATATAAAATAGATTTTAAATAAACAGTTTGAAGAATCATTTAAGAGACCTATGTATACAGTTTCTTGAACGGACAACCAACCGGCATACTCTTCGGAACTACGGAAATATAACTCATTTCAACTAGAATAATGATCCTGTACTCTTCAATTTGACGTGACAGATAGTACCTCAACTATTAAAAGCTAAATTATTATACTACTTCATATACCTAATTCTCTCATGAAAAATATATCATATTTCACAATCGAAGTACTTCATAAGTGCTTTGTCTAGTTGGGCTATGGATTTTGATTTAAAAACATCGTGACCAGAAGAGGGAAACAGCCAGAAATTTAATAGTAGACATCTGGTCTTGCATATCATTGCAATCTTAAGCATTCATGGGCTTAGTGGAGGAATAAAAAAAAATATAATGCAGAGAGGAATAACAAGTTTAAATTTCTTGCAGTTCAGAACAATATGTATGTATGTATATTATTATTATATATATATATATATATATATATAATTTTCTTGTCCCCAATTAAATGAATACCTAAATTTCTACCTTTGAAATGTTTACTAATTAATCCATTTAATTTTATTAAAAATTTTGAAATACGGTAGGTAAATTAACATTAATGCAATATATTTTATAATTTGATTTATTCTATATATATATATATATATATATATATATATACACACAACACACACACACACACACACATATATATATATATATATATATTAATTTTCATTTTCTGTGTTGATGTTTTGTTTTTATTTTTATTATGTTCTTATAGCCCTATTTATATGTTTGAAATTTCCTGAAGACGGCTTAAGCCCGAAATATAGAAACTGTTACTGTAATTCATTTGAAGATTTTTTATTGAAGATACTGTATATGTATGTATGTATAATATATATATATATATATATATATATATATACGAGTATATACTGTCCACGAATTCATGAAATCGTACAATATCATCGATCGTAAATGCCCTAGGAGCTAGGAATTAGGTATTGTATAATTACTTAGATGTATAATGTGAGTGTTATCCACTCGTACACCTGTTTTCCGCTGCCTCTCCTCCCACACAATATTTGGCTGTTTGCAGGGGAACCATGAGGTGGTCTGTATTGCTAACTGTGAGTCTCTGCATGCTTCTGTTGGAGGTTGTCCCCTCATCAGACGCCAGGGTCACAATCCCGCAGCAAGGTGGAATGTATGGCAAAAGGGATGTGAGTGCTGGTAAGTATTCAAATACAGATTAAATTAGTCCATTTTACGATTAAATAGTTTTAGAATGTGAATCTCCACAAGACACTTTATATATCTCCTCAGACAGTTTACCATATTATGTACCTAAATAATAATTTCACTGCAAGATAAATGGAACATTCATAGCAAGGTAGTTCCAAGTAAATTAGATGGTAAAAAAGTACTACATATAGTTTACCAATGTTACACAGATCGAGGTTACACGTGCATTACAACAGAACTAACCGATTTATACCTTTGGCTTTTTTTTCTTAATTTTTCTTTCTGCTAATGTTGCCTATAAAGTAAATTTACGAAGTAAGAATGCATAGTCTGCATTTTATAAAAGAAAAATTTTCTTGTAATATATATATATATATATTTAATTTATTTATTTAATAAAGACATAGGTGGTTATTGAAGGGGTATAGGTGTGTATAGTACGTCCTTAATAGTATTAAATACTTTTTCTAAAGAGAAAAATGGGTTTTATGCTACTTATTATAAAAAAAAGATTAAGTTTTCTTTCCAGATCAGAATTATATTTCATACTAATTGGTCAATTAAGGGTGGGCCTAAATTCGTACAGTTTATTAACTAGTCCAGGACTTTTATTTTATCCAAACCTAAATATTGCAGTCCTACCAGAACAAAACAGATTATATATAAAATTATTTGTGGAGGTAACAACAAGGCCCCCCATTCCATAGATTTATTACTGAATCGCTTACCAGGAGACAACTACGACATACAGATGTTTTATTTAACCCAGTTAGCATTACTGTTTTATAGACGTAATATTTTCAACATGTTCATTGATATAAAACTATTAAAACAAGAAATAGGAATTTAGGTACAAGAAAATTAATAAATAGACCAAAACAATTAGTTTATAACATTAGGTGAACGATATATAATGATATCTTTGTTCAATAACAATTTCATTATATTGAGCTTATATTTATATTATAAAAACCCAATTGAAACCAATTCGGTTTATAGATTTAGTTAAATAAATTATAATTCATAACCAAGTTGAAATTTTTTAGAATTGGAACGAATTGCCGCTATGAACAGTCAAGACTCGAACTTCGACGAGGTAAGGGATCCACAAAGTATATAACGAAGAAGCAGCTCACTTCGTTGTGTCGGCCCTCTGAACCCACCTTCTGCTTGTTTCCACTTTACCTTGTTCCATGAACATTGTGAATAATACTGTTTATTGAATGTTGGTTTTGTTTTTATTTGCCTGAAACGAACTTAGTTGTAACATTTTTAAATTTAACATTTAACAATGGTGGAAGCAAACATTTACTCCCCGTAATGTCTTTCAATATGTAATTTTTTAATTAGCATCTCTACTATTTTACATGGAGACAACCAGTATTAAAGAAATACTATAAAATAGGTATTTATTACAGGAGATGTGTTTTGAATTCATAATCATCATAAGACCTATACCTACACTTGGGATGATCAAAGCTGCGCCGTTGAATTTTATAATGCAACAAGTGTGCTACATTACTGTGCACAAGTACGAGTAAGTGACTTCGCAAATACAAGATGCAGCTTGCACTAATCACTTTCAGTTATAAGTCGTAAATAGAATAATAAAATGAAGGATCAACTCTTTAAAATATAACAAAAGCCATCCCAACAAATCAATCAAATGACACTTACTACAATGGAATATCATTGTAATTAAGTCTGTTGAAAAATTTGTTTATTCCACGATTTTTTCGTTCATATTGTGGTTACACATGTATACTGTAGTATATGACGGGCTGGCACGAGATTACGCTCCTATTCCATATATCTTCATGTAATATTGGTCACATGTTTTGATAATAAAAAAAAACTCACTCAAAGTTGAACTAATTACAAAAAAATTAATAGAAAGCTATGTTGAGAGTAAGATGTATATTTAAACATCTTACTATCAATATCTTAAATATATATATATATATATATATATATATAATATATATATATATATATATATATTTGTAGGGATTTTTTAATGCGAATTGGATTGAAGCTGGTGAAAATGCAAATATTAAATGTTGTTTCTGTCTTAATGTTAGTTTTATCAAATTATGATTTTGAATAAATTCATCAATATCAAAAGAATGTTACTAAATTTTAGTATAAACTAATCCAAATTGGTAATCTACACTAACCAATTTACCAATTAATCATCATGTTGAAGAATTCAGAAATATCATCATAGCCATTCTATAAAATTCTTCGTTGGATGTTTGAATCATTAAATTACTACCAAGTTTATTAATATTAAAATATTTAGTTCAAAATTGATTTCGAGTCATTAAATCACTAGGAGAAAGCAAACACATAATTATTTTACCAAATGATAACCCCAAATTGAAACATACATTAACATTTCTGTTTCCTTTTAACTGCGACCAACATGGAAGAGTATCGAAGCAGATTAGTATTGCTATATATTGTTGGTATGTATATAATAACTTATCTTCTGTAATACCAATCTCCTTTGATACTGTAAAATTAATAAAACAAAGTTAAAATTCATGTTTCATTAAATCGACGTACGTGAAAAAAAACTTAAAATGTAATATTTGTTTATTAAATGAGCATTCTTCGTAAAAACATAACATTTGTATTGCTGATGTTTGCTAATCTTGTATTCCAATTTCCATATTTTATAAATGGTGATCACAATTATTTCCTTGATTATATATGCACAATCTAGTGCGTTTAACAAAACCATATGCAGCTTTTCGGATAGGATCTCGGTCGTCCCTATGTAGTTTACAAGTGTTTAAATTCGGTTCAATATTTCTTCTTTGGGATTAACCGATTCTGCGTATTGCAAGTTACTTTAATCTTAACAATGCAAAGAATTTAATTCAGGGAACTAAGCAGGCCATTTAATTGGTCCACCTCAACAGATCAATCTACCTGAAAAACTTATCTACAAGTTATTTTACTCTAACACATTTAGTAAATAATATGCTTGTGCGTAATAATATTTTAATATCACTTGATGTCTTCTTTCAAGTGGTAAGTCTTCAAGTAAACCTGACAGTTGATTCTCAAAAGAATGGTACAAAAGACCAGTAAGAACTGTTTTCAAAAACAAATGGGCCAATAAACTTGTCCCCAGTTATACCATACCATACATTTATCGAATACAAAATTTGAAAGTTTGACCCTACAACTCCTTTTGGATATTCAGTAGACCACCGGTGCCTATTTAAAAATTTAAAACTCAGTATCTCTTTAACATTAATTCGTCCATGAATACAAGACAATTTCAGTTATTTCAATTTTCTAACAGCTATATTAGAAATATATACATACCTTGTATGATTATAATATATATTAAACACACACACACACACACACATATATAATTTTAATATAATATAATATATAGATTATAGTTTCCATTACATCTTAAAAATTTTACTAATTTTAAAAGAGTTTATTTTTACTAAACAAAACACATGACCACTATTACATGAAGATACATGGAATATTAGCGTAATATTGTGCCAGCCCGTCATATATTACAGTCAGACTCACAATGACCCAACTACACAGTATTTGGGCGAAAAGTTTGTAAAATGAATCACGTATTACTTTGTAGTTCTAGATTCAATCACCGTTTATTGAGCAGAATAATGCGGAAAGTTTCTTCATGAGTCACGGAATTACATGGGATTTAATGTAAGAACTACAAGCAAAGAATGGACGTTTATGGGAGAAGCGTGCTAATCCCTCATTTTTTAATACCCAAACTACCTGAACTAAATCGTCCGTTATTTTGTGGTTATACCGTGGAAAGTTCTTAATGATTCATGTCCCTCTATAACTTTTTTATATTACATAAAAATGGGGGATAAAGTTTTTTATAGTAATGTATTCTCGTGGTTATCCATCATTTATCAGATTCCGAAAAACCGCAACTCAATCGCCCTTTATTTTATGGTATACTGCGGAAAAGGGTCTTGGTTATTGACGTCAATCTATAAATTTAAATCCTATTGTATCATGAAAATATGATATCTTGTGTGGGAAGTTTGTGCCAATATCCTGCCAGTTCTCCGCGCGTGCATGCTGTGTTGTGTTCTTCTTTTTTCGCTCTAGTTGTGTTGTTTGTCAGTGATGGTGAATACTTACGAAAGGAAGTTTTTATTGGAAATTATAGAGATGTACTGTTCGTTACCGGCATTGTGGGACAGTAAGTGCAAGGACTACAGCAACAGGATGAAGAAGAACGAGCAGTACGATAAATTACTGCAGAAGTACAACGAAAGATATCCAGAAGCTGACAGGAAGGCATTGGTTAAGAAAATTAATTATCTGTGAACAAATTTCCGAAAAAGAAAAACATATGAGTACCTTAAGCCGAGATTCAGTGAAAATTAATGTACCTATGAGCCGTGCTTCTACTCCGTTCTCTGGTTCACTGGCTAGTCCCGCATATTATGATCAGCAACACACTATGAGTAACATGGTAACATGGGAAGTTCACAAAATTACCAAACTGTACAACGGGTCAACATTGCAAACATTTCTCAGATTCCCATTCATAATCGTCAACCACGTGCGTCAACCTACTTTGCTAATTTCATACCCTAGTAACTTGGAAACTTTTCAGCAAAATAACATTATTACTGTTAGCAGATAACGTTTTCTAAGAATATTGTATATGTCTAGGTAATTTTTTCAGGTACGAAATTGACACGAATCTAAATAAATTTTGTGATCAACAACAAAAATGTATTGATATTACCTTTATTTATTCTTTTAAGCTATGTATAATAGCATCACAGGCTTCCTCAACAATTCTTCCAGTCGCTTGTGGGGAAATAGCGCTTTGTGAATTTCAGGTCTTCTAAAGAATTTCCTGTAGCAAGATAGCGCAAAGTTATTCATACACGTTGGCTCGAGAGAATAACATCTCTCATAGCAGTGTTTTTATTTTTTATATGAGGCTCAACCAATCGCAATAACCCGTCAAATGATTCTGCGTCTAATTCTTACAAAGTTCTTAAAATCATTCGGTTCACATATAAGAAGCTCATTCAACAGTCGTTTCATGAGTAAATTCACTTATAGATAGTTCCTTTTCTTTTAACCAACCCTTCATCCAAATCTGCTTTTACCTCTTCTTCTTCTTCAATAGCAATGCGATCACAACACATGCTGCAGCATTGATATCACACATAAACTCAACTAACTAGCACCTCACAGCACGCAAAAACCTTTGTCACTCCAAAAACATTCTACTCAATGAACTAATTCCCCTGGTAGCACCCAATATATTGAACTGTGTGTGGCCGCTTCATCAATCACATTGAGCAGTAATATTGCACAATAATATTGACCGTGTACGGGAGCCTTAAGCCCAAATAAGTATGTTCAAATAACAAATTAGATGCACTCCTTCCGACTGTTCATTGTAGGAAAATTGATATTTAATTTTACGCTTATAGACTTTTATGCTAATGTTCGAGTAATTCGCTTAATCCTTTTTTGATACATGAAGAAAGTTAGCTACTACAAACAAATTATTTTGCAGCGTATAATCGCCTGCTTTGGCAGCCTCACAGGCACGGTACCGTTATGATATAGGCACCATTTACGTCCTCTCATGCTTTGTATGCCGTCTGAAGGCACTGCTATTCATATTTTCAAAAACTTCAAGGAAAATGTTGTTCCTAATAGCATGCGTGGAATATCAATCTCTTATGACCGCACTCCTCGAGAGAAAAGACATCTGGAGACTCTTCGTGCCACCTTAAAGTCCAAAAAGGATGCCGGTGATACTTCCCTAACGATTAGATATAAGAATGGAACGCCTTCTATTGTGCCAAAAAAGGAATAAATTCCAACGGTAAGCAGCAGCATGTTTATCTGAATGTTTACTGCCAAAATGTAAATGGTCTTCGTTCGAAGCTTATTGAGTTAAAAAATAATTTATCTGCATGCCTTGATGATGTTATTCTACTATGTGAAACAAATCTCTCTCCTGATATCCCCGACTCCGAAGTTGTTGGTGATACTGACTTCATTGTTCATAGATGTGATAGGTCTGCTGCTGCAAGTCACAAAAAGTTCTGGTGGAGGAACCCTACTTGCAGTTCGTAAGAAGCTTATGTCTAAGCGACTATACTCTGGATTCAACATCGAAAGCGTCTTTGCCCTTGTGAAATTAGGATTTGGTTTTGATCTTCTTCTGGCTTGTGTCTACATTCCCCCTTCAAGTCCCCTCTCTGTTTACCGTGAATTCTGTGATGTGGTTACTGAGACAATCGAATTGGCAAATTTCCCAAAGAAGACACTCATTTTTGGAGACTTCAACTTGCCACACTTCGATGTCAATTTACCTGTATCTGGCCTCCCTCAACATTGCAGCGAATACCGCCGTGACACGTCTTCTCTGCACTCTCTCTTCCAGATAAATCATGTTCAAAACCATAGATGAGTAAACATTGGACTTGGTCTTTCATTTCTGATAGTGAGGTGCAAGTTAGCAGGGCTAATGATTGGTTGATTAAACCTGAAATTCATCACCCTCCTCTGTCCCTTACTCTTGAGTGCTATATGCCCTCTACTTGTGACAACAGCTACAGCGGCTACAACTTGGGGAAATGTGACCTCCCAGCTGCTTTTTACATCCCTACAGGAAGCAGATATGGGATTTATTCACCAGCCGATCTCAGTTGATGAAAAGTTCGACATTCTGGAAAGTTCCTTAGAGAAAATCGTCAAAATTGCAAGTCCGTTGAAGAAATTTGGTATCTCACGCTTCCCTAGGTGGTTTAATAATGACCTAAAAAAATGCATTATCGAAAAGAAAGCTGTGCATGCACGTTTCAAGAGAAGTTTCAATCTTGCCCATTATTATGAGTTCTCGAGGCTGAGAGATAAGTGTTAGGTCGCTGTCTCGTGAAATGCCACATTCGATATTTGTCCAATGTTCAATCAAACATATCTTCTAATCCACGAGCTTTCTGGGGACTAGTTAAAGCTCAAAGAAATACTCCTGATATGCCATCTAGTCTGCATTTAGATGATGAAGTAGCCAGTGACACAACAAGCATATGTCAGCTGTTTCTCCAGTTATTTCAACTCAGTCTACTCTCCCCTCGTTACGAGTTTCACCTAGCTTTAGCTATCCCGTCTTCGATTCTCTTTGTGTCATAACAACTTCAACAGAAGAAGTTTCTCAGCAAGAATCTGGACACTACAAAGGGAGCTGGAATTGACAATATACCGCCATCTATGCTTCATCACTGCGATCTCTCTTAGCTGAACCCATCACAGTGTTGTTCAATGAATCACTTAACAAAGGGAATCTTCCCTAGCTCTTTAAAGTTGGGGCTTCATCATTCCTTTTACATAAAGCAAATGATCCCAGCGACATACGGAACTACCGTCCAATCACTATTCTGCCGGCAATTGGCAAAGTTTTTGAAAGTATCGTGGTAGATAGACTGAATCCTTTTCTATCCAAAATAATCCATCCTTCCCAACATGGTTTTATGAAGGGCAAGTCTACTGTATCCAAACCTCCTGCTCTTTCAAGAATATGTTTTGTCTGCTTTTCGCAAGAACTACCAAGTTGATACAGCCTACATCGATATGGCAAAAGCCTTCGACAAGGTCGACCCACACAATTCTTGTGTCTAAGTTGCTGGGTTACGGAGTGGCTGAACCTCTTTTGTCATGGATTTCTAGTTATCTTCAAAAACGTTTCTCTGTAGCCTCACAGGCACGGTACCGTTATGATATAGGCACCATTTTACAATACGTTTTGCTGAGAGTTAATCACCCCCTGCAAACCCATTCATAAGGAAATATCAGTAGTAGTAAAATGTAGCTTCTGGGACAGGACCTTTGACCCCTGTTATCTCTCTGCGGGGGGTCCTTATCAGTGATAACCTTTGACATTTCCGCATATTTTAAGATAAGCACGTGCCAGATAACCTTGACCCCAATTAAAAAGCAATTGACCTCAATTAAATAACAATTAGATAAGCCCGCGAGGTCGCTACTATTGTTTACGTTTCGTTATCGGCACGCGCCGGTTCGTATCGCGAATTCTTCACCTCTAGGTCATTGAAGTTGATATTATTGTTTACTTTCATCCCACTTTTGGAGGAGAAAAAAACATTAAAATGTCAGAAGAACAAAGAAAAGCTTACAATTTAAGAGTTTTGAGAAATAGGTATCAAATATTCTACGAGAGACGTGAAGGTGAAACGGAATTCAGGAACACAAGTTTTCTATCGCAACTTTTAAAATAATAATAAGTACTTAGTTTTATGGAGCAGAGAATGGAAACCTTGCGGTGTTAACGTAAGTTCTCTGTTTAGCTAGACATACATAATTATTATCATAAACAGCTTTAATTAATGTAAAACTTATTATTTTTTAGTGTCGAAAGTCTCAACTAGGGTTCGTGCGTCTAACTGAAAACGCTTTTCCTCCACATAGAAGCTCACCTTCAGCTGCTGGTTTTGATTTATGTAGTGCCTATGATTATGTAGTACAGAAATTTGGCAGACAATTAATTAAGACAGATATAGCAATTAAACTACCTGAAAACTGTTATGGTAGAATAGCACCTAGATCCGGTTTGGCTCTACATCATTTCATTGATGTTGGAGCAGGTGTAGTTGACAGGGACTATACGGGGAATGTAGGTGTTGTACTATTTAATCATTCAAATCAAGACTTTGTTATTAAAAAAGGAGACAGGATAGCACAACTGATTTGTGAATTTAATACTGTATCCTGAGTTATGTGAGCTTTCTGACGTGGGAGAGACCGTGAGAGGATCACATGGGTTTGGGTCTAGTGGTGTGTAGTATTAAAATAATTATAAACTTTTAAGATTTATAACTTTTAAGATTTATTTAAGTTAAAATAAAATATTATATTTTTGTTAACTTTTGCAAGCGTTTAACAGGTTAACTAATTTTCTTTTTTTCTTTTAATGCAGAAAATGGAGCAAGCCCATCATGTCGTGGAAACCGTGGATTCTGACAATGAATCCATGAGATCTGATGCCGTGGTTGACCAACCAAAGAAAAGCACTTCTTCTTCTTCAAAAGTAGATGGTGCGTTGATCAGCTTGATAGTTTTGATTCAAAATTTGTATACGATTGGGTTAAATTCTTTGGATATGTGGGAGAAGGCAGTCAACGGACTAAAAAAATGCGAAACTTTAAAAAACAACTTTGACGCTATGGCCCTAGTGTTTGACTTAACACAACTTATGAACGTTTTTTATTCCAATGTACATATTAAACCCAGTAGATCTTAGTCAAGAAAAGGTCCCGTTGCTCACTGCAGAAGTTAAAACATACGATGAAGTAATGTCTTTTTTTAAACCAATTTTAAGTAAAAAACCGTTGAAAGGGAAAAAATACACACCTGAAATAGTTAATGCTGTAATTCAATGTTTAAATTATATTCTTTCGGGCTCATCTAAAAATGAAGAAGAAGAAAAGAAAAGTAGCAAGAGAGGTAGATCAAAACAGTTAAAACAAAAATCTGTTAAAAAAACTTAAGAAATCTCGATCAGCCTCAACCTCCTCGTCTTCTTCTTCTTCATCTTCTTCTAGTTCATCGTCTTCATCAGACTCATCTTCTTGCAGTGAAGACACGGAATCTGAATCAGACTTTGATAGTCTTTTTAGAAGTAGGAAAGGGAAGGGTCCAATAGTCTTAAGTCAACAATTTCAATGTTTAAAAAATAAGAAAAGATTAAGGTTTACTTCTCCAGGAGAGCAGGGTACGCATTTAATAAAAATCGAAATTACTAAAACAAAAGACCTAAAATATTGCAGTTCAAGTAGCATGTATTGGCAGATGGTATCAAAAAAAGGCTTGTTTTTTGATTGATTCCACTAAAGGTGATGAAAAGGAAGCTCTAAAAAAACTGTCTTCTATTTTAACTATTTTTGGTAAGAAGGTTTAAAAACATTGAAAATACAAAAATTAACGGTGATTGATCAGAAAGTAAAGAAGTAAACATATTATGTAAATAGGGTTAGTTAAGTGATATTTCTTTCTTCTATCTTAACCACTTTAGAAATTTTTTTTTTTTTTTTTTCAGATTAGTTTACATTCAAATTTTACAATGGCTAAGAGATCACACTCCAGTTTAGCCGGTGATGAACAGGCTATGGAAGTAGACGCTCTACCTACAAGATTGACTAAGCGGAGACGTCTTGAAGTTGTTACTCGTGTTGATGAGTTTATCGAGATAAAAACCGCTTTCAAGGGAATACTTAAAACTTTTTTCCTTAAAAACAGTGATTTGAATTTATTAAATATTTGTGATTTTCTCCAACAACATGAGGATAAACTCGAACGTTTAATTAACAGGGTCATAGCCGAAAGTGATGCTATTAAGTTTAATATTGTGCTTGAGTGCACTTATGTAAAACCTCTTAGCCAAGAGGTAACACCTCGCGCATTCAAAACCAGAAACAAGAAGGTTTTGGAAGAAACTTCCATTTCCAGAGTTGTACAAAAAATGTTTAGAAAAATTTGTAGAGAAGAGAGTGAACAGTTAAGCAAAGGGAGTGGGTGGACTCTTCTACATATTGATGGGATTTTAGTACGATTCAGCAGGTACAAACCGCTTAGAGGTAGTACTTTCATACCTTTGCCATCAGCAATAGTGCTTAAAAAAGCAGTAATCAATCCGATGAACTTACATGATAACGAGTGCTTTAAGTGGGCAATTTTATGTCATTATGTTAAAGGTGTGCACAGGGAGCGCGTAAACAACAGATACTTTGATTTACAACATAAATTTAATTTTAACGGTATTCAGTTTCCAACACCTCTAAATCAAGTCGGTAAATTTGAAAAAACAATCCGACTGTTAGTATAAAACGTATATGGACTTAACAAGAATAATGAGGTGTATCCTCTGAAAGTGGTTAAGACTGAGAAGAAAGATCACATAGATTTGTTGTTATTTTCTAACAATGTAGGAGTAAGCCACTATTGTTATATTAATAATTTTTCTAGATTAGTACGTGTACAAATGACAAAACATAAAGTAAAGGCAGCTTTTTGTAAAAGTTGTTTAAAACATTTTCAAGGCTTACGTGCTAAAAAACTGTTAAAAAAACATAGAAAAGACTGTGTTCCTAACAAACCCGTAAAGGTTGTTATGCCTCATCTTACAGATAATGAGGATGATCCTACTTATTTATCTTTTAATAACTTTCATTTTAAGTATAAAGTACCTATAGTATGTTATTGTGATTTTGAGTCTATTCTAAAAAAACCTAGCTCTGAAGAATGTAACAAACAATCTCAACATGTAACAGTAAAAGAAATACATGAACCAATGAGCTTCTGTGCATATTTTGCTATCAACGAAAATATGTTACCACTAGAAATTGTAAACAGTTTGCCTAATGAGCCCTATCTCTATCGAGGTCCTAATGCCGGTTTAAAATTTGTAGAGTACATTAAATCTATAGCAAATCTGATTGGTGATTTGTTAAATGTAAACGTACCCATGTTACCTCTTACTAGGGAAAGAAAGTGATAGATTTAAGTCAGCCACCCACTGTGAATGTTGTAACACAGAATTTAGTGAGGCTCTTAATGCTCCTTGTAGAGACCATTGTCACTTAACTGGTAAATTCAGAGCAGTGTTATGCGGTTCTTGTAATTTAAAAAGACAAGATCAAAAATCTCTTCCCGTTATAATTCACGGTAGTTCTAATTATGATACCCATTTTATTATTAAACATTTAGGACTTGATCAAAATAAAGTTGATGTTGTTCCTAACACCAAAGAGAAATACATTTCTTATGTAAAACACACAGATAGCGGTATTAAATTAAGGTTCATAGATAGCTTTAGGTTCATGGCAAGTAGTCTAAGTTCTTTGGTTAAAAATTTGAAAAATGATCAATTTATTCACACAAAAATGTTTTTTCGTGATGAAGACTTGTGTCTTGTAACGAGAAAAGGAGTGTATCCATATGAGTTTACCGATAGTTGGGAGAAACTTGATGTAACTCAACTCCCTGCTAAAGCGCAATTTTTATAATAGTATGGGTTTAAGCGAAATATCGGACACGGACTATGAACATGCTGAAAAAGTATGGAATACATTTAACTGTCAAACCCTCGGTGATTATAGCGATTTGTATCTGAAAACCGATGTGTTGTTACTCTGTGATGTATTTGAAAACTTTAGATTAGTTTGTATAAATAATTATGAATTAGATCCAGCACATTATTTTACCTTACCTAGTCTTACCTTTGATGCTATGCTAAAGTATACTAAAGTTGAACTTGAGCTGATTCATGATTATGATATGTATATGTTTATCGAAAAGGGAATAAGAGGAGGAATTACCCAATGTGTTAAACGCTATGCAAAAGCTAACAATAGTTATTTAGGATCATCTTTTGATGCTGGTAAAGATGTCAGTTTTCTTACTTACATTGATGCAAATAATTTGTATGGTTTTTCAATGTCTCAACCAATACCGAAAGAAAACTTTAGATGGTTAAAAAAGGGAGCGATAAAACATTTTGATGTTATGACAAAGCCTGATGAAGGAGAAAATGGTTACATTCTAGAGTGTGATCTATCTTATCCACAACATCTTCATGAGGAACATAATGATTTACCTTTTCTCCCTGAAAACAAACGTCCTCCAGGATCAAAACAGATCAAGCTGTTAACAACATTAACGGATAAAAAAAATATGTTTGTCATTATTTAAACTTAAAACAAGCTTTGCAAAACGGTCTTGTGTTGAAAAAAGATTCATAGAATTCTAAAGTTTTCCCAGAGTTGTTGGTTAAAACCTTACATAGATTTTAATACTAAAAAACGAAAAGAATCAAAAAACGATTTTGAGAAAGAATTTTACAAATTACTAAACAATGCAATGTTTGGAAAAACAATTGAAAACATTAGGAAAAGAATTGATTTAGAACTAGTTACTAATAGCAAAAGAGTAGATAAGTTAGTTTCAAAGCCTAATTTTAAGAATAGAATAATATATGGTGAAAATATTGCAGCTATTGAGCTATCCAAAGATAAGATTTGTTTTAACAAACCAATTTATGTAGGATTCACTGTCTTGGAGTTGTCCAAACTTCACATGTATAACTTTCACTACAACATTGTAAAACCTTTTTATGGTAACAAACAAATCAACATTTTATATCTTGATACAGATTCTTTTTTGTATGAAGTATTTACTGAGGACTTGTATGAAGACTTTGAGAATCCTATTCTAAAGCAACACCTCGACTTATCCAACTATCCTTTTGATCATAAGTGTTTTGATGCATCTAACAAAAAAGCATTAGGCAAATTTAAAGACGAATGTACAGGGATTCCAATTGTAGAGTTTGTAGGTTTACGACCTAAACTTTATGCCTACCGCACAACAAATGATGATTATTTACAAGAATCCAATAATCTAAGATTGAAAAAAGCTAAAGGAATTTCAAAGGCTGTCGTGGATAAGACTATAGTTTTTCAAAAACTATTTAGATTGTTTGTTTAAAAATGAAAATATGAGAAGAGATGTAAGAACTTTTCAATCAAAGAAGCACAATGTAAAAACTGTAGTAATTAACAAGTTAGCTTTAAGTAATAAGGATGATAAGAGATATGTTTGTCCAAACAACATCAACACCCTAGCATATGGTCATTATAGCTTGTAAGTTCTTGACTTGTCATTTTGTGCTTGTTATTGTGAGAATAAACAGCTTTTTAATCAAAAACTTTGTTTTTAATTCACAACCTTTTCATATATGACATACGCTTGTATGTTTCTTTCAAGGTGATTAGAAAAAAGGAAAGAAGAAAAAATCGAAATAGAGTAACATGTTCCTTTATTGATAAATACAGAAATCTACATAATTTTTTTAACAATACCAGACAATGGTAAATATTGAATTAAAGCATCATGAATGATCAAACAGTAGGCTGCCGTATTAGCAGGTATTGCAGCAGACGTTTGAATTTCCAGTCGTATATCCAGTGATCCTGATTTTAACGTTTCCACTTGCTTAGAACAGTCAATAACAAATAAAGGAGTTTTAGCTAAAAATGTTGTTTTATCGAGACAAGGTTGATCATCACATCCTGAATAATAAGAAGATTGAAATCTTGTATACAAGTCATACATTAATGATTTTTTGCTGTTCAAGTTATCATATGGATAGTACTTGCTGTTGAGGTAAAGTTTCACATTTTCTAGATGACAAAAATCAAAATGAGATGCATTTTTAGCAGCGTTATCTTTACGATTTGTTTGAAAACCTAGTATGACGTAGCGTGGCTTTTCCATAACTGAACTAGTTTTAACTGTCCATGTTTGAAACTGCGAGGCTGGTAAAGATGGATACTCGTTTAACTGCCATCTTCTAAAAGGAATAGAAATAGGTTGATCTTTATCTACAACTTTTAAAAGAGATAATTTTATATTGTCTTCAACTTGTACGTAAGGTACTTTCCAAATAACTTTTGCCAAAATTTATTTTAAAATCATGTAAAGCAGCTCCACTCTGAATGATGGCATTCTTATCACTTGATGCTCTCAAAAGTACCAATTCCTGTTTAACATTTAATAAAATATGATTATAATCTTCTACAAATCCAAGAAAGCAATTTAAGTGGTACACAAAAAGAAAAGTTAGTTCTATCACTTAAATTTTCTACTGATGTAATTTTCCAACCAGCATTTTCCATCCAGTTGACATCACTTGGGCGAGATGTAAGTATATTTTTCATTGTAGTCGTAATACCAACATTTTTAACTCTATCAATTTCTGTACCACACAGTTCGTATCGTATTTCATCAAACAAAAATGACATAGCATTATTTACCAACTCCGTAGTTATATCATCAGAATTGTCCGCAACCTTTATAATTTTTCCCTCAATCAGAAGGAAACTTCGACTTGGTAATGTGTATACATCTTGTTGGTGAACTGGAATTCTAATTTCATCACTATTCTTTAATGAATTCGAAGAGTATGGATTGTGAGAATGCCATTCAATATTAATTACTGAATCATCAAAATTTACATTTTCACCAATATCCAGTATCCCGTTCATGATGATAAAGGTGATTTAAATATTCCTAGTGAGTTAAGAAATATGCGGTTCCTCAATGTTTAACGGCTTCACTGTTCGAGGAATACTGACATTTGGTGTAGTATGAAAGGTTTTAACTAACTTTTTTTTAGAAGATGCAGAGGTTGAGTTAAACACCAAGCCCATAGTTATTTTCCTGCTTTCTCTCTAATGTGAACGCGTAAATTAATGTTTTCACCTCTGAAATTAATTAAATCTCCGTTCTGATCTTCTAGTTTTATGTTAAATTCTGATAAATTATTTTGTTTGTAAATTGGAAGATATTGTACTGATTCAGGTCTTTCAACAATTTTAAATCCAGGTCCAACCACTGGATAAAATTCATGTAATACGTGTCCTTCGATTCCGTCTCTATATGAACCTCCTACAATATTACAAGTGATTCGTATGATATCAACTTTGTTAATGGCCACTTGACTTGATGATACATGCCATTTATTTGCATCCAATATCTTGATATCTTTATCTATAAACCCAAGTAACGAACCTAAATTGTGAGGTTTCGAAACGTCTATTCTCTTAGAACACCATATTTCACTTTTAAGTGTATTGTTGTTTGCTTTTAACTTGAATGTTGTAGTCGGATCTATTTCTTTCAATTTATTGTTAATATACTTATGAATGTCTTCTATTTCATAAGATCCTGTTGGAAGAGATATTGTATTGGAGCCGATGTAAAGTACGTTATTGATATTTTCTTCAATATTGGGAATTGAATTGTAAGTCATTAAATCCAAAAAACCCATTTCCCAGTCATTAGATCTTGATAAATCTAAAGGAGGAAACAACGTACACTTGAGATCAGACGATCTTCCTGTAACACAAATCATTTCTTCACGAACAAAAAGTCTAAACACAAATGACCGCAGTTAAAAGTATTTTCCTTCTGCCTCGGAAAGTAATTGTATTTGATTGTAACGTGATGGGGTCCACTGTTAAAATAATCCTCTAACTCGGTCGGCGGTCTTAAATTGCCAAAACTGTCAAAGTATTCTACGTTATATCCACGTTTCACATAACATACCCAATGTGTACCTTTTCCATTTATACTATCTAAATTAACAACTGCAGATTCATTATCGTTAATTTTAGGCGGTAACAGGTCTCTCATAAATACTCCTCTAAAGTCTGGTAACTTTAGAAGCTTAGCACATTTTAAAATGTCAAACTGTGATAGCGGTTTACTTGGAAGCTCATCTATTATTTTCGATGAATATTTTTTTTTTTTTTAATCCTGATCCGGAATACGGTTTTAAATATAACCCCTTTCCCTTTAAGGTTTTTTTTTTCATTTGCTTTGTTTTGTTCTTGTTTGTCTTTGTTTTCTTATTGTTTTTTATATTTTTATTTGTTTTCATCTGTTTTCCTCCTCTTCTGTACTGCTTTCTTCTTCTTCTTACTTATTGATCCACCACTTAATTTAGATTTCGCTTTCATAATATTTGTAACTGCCCACGCTGCAGCTTTTTCACCTACACTTGAATCTGATGCTTTAAATCTATTCCAAGCCTTTTCAGCTAAGATTCTGTCAGCGTATGCTCTGTTATTAGTATCTTGATATTTTAAGTACGCTATATCATGTTCCTTACAAGCTGCGTCTAAACCGTTAATTCCTGGATCGTTTCTACTTAATCTCTTTTGTAAATCTGTACCAGGACCGCAGTACTGATAACCTCCAGGTAAATGTAATTCAAAAGGTAAAATGTCAATTCCTCGATTTATAATAGCACTTGCAGTTTTTTTTCCAATTGTACTTAACAGTCCGGAGCCACAATAACGACTGAGGCGGTTGTTTCGCACAGCCATTACTTAAATACATCTAAGAGACGTCTTCACTTACTGGGGACTCTACTTTAACTGAAAAAAGATCAAGCCAATTTATGTTTTTTATATTTTATAACTTTATTTATCCATTCGGATTTAGTCATCTTTTTCTTACTCCTTTTGTGAATTTGATAATAAATTGCGTAGGTTATGTCGGCAATATTTTCTAGAAAATATAATTTGTTCACAGCATCGTACAGAAACTTAGGTTTAGACAGATTTGATATGGTAGCACTCTTTGCATCAAGTTCTTTAGTTGTTTTATTAAGTATTAATGTGTTATCTCTTAAATATTGCACATTAACAGCATGTTTATTGAAGTATTTTAAATTTACAATGTCATACTCCTCAACCGGTTCACTAGCACTGCATATAACTTTATTTTTCGCATCAAACTTTCCATTTTCAATCCTTAAACAGTCTTCGATGGAATCTTTTAAATATTGCACGTTAACTACATCTTGTAAATTTGAAGGTTTTCCAACATTTGATATTTTTAGATTTTCTGCATTAAACAAACTCCCATCTTTGGTCCTTAACAGACTATTGTTTTTGATATAGTTTAAATTTACAACATCGTTCTTCTCGGTAGGTTCTCTGACATTACACAGTTTCTTATTTTGCATATCATAATTGCCTTCGGTAGTAAGTTCGAACCCTTCTCCTTTTGGACCTCTAAGAACCTTAGTCGATCGTGAATGGTGACCAAATTTATCAACACTCATGATACATGTATATCATGTGAGGAATAGAAATAAAATGAACAATATTCAACTTGATAACAATATTTATTTTATTTTTTCACTACAACGTTTTTTTTTGACAATACAGGTTCTAATTCAAGTAGTTCTTCAATGATTGAGTTGATTTCATTTGAATGACCTGTGTTCCCTGCTTGTTGAGATGCTAATAATAACCTCAATCGATCTACAAGTTCATTTGGATCGTCAAAATAGACATAATTAGGTGCGGTGTTTGTTAAATTAATACCGCTCCCGGTAGCTTCTTTATTTACCAAATCAGAATATGTTGACATGTGATGCTCTTCAAGTGTTGGTACTCGATTGATCAGAGGAGCAATTATATTTTTATATTTACTTCCTCTGTTAGATCTAATTTTTCCTGTTGCTGAATAATTCACTCTATAAACGTTAGTTTCTCTCAAAATGTCAGCATATGCATTTAAATCCTCTTCAGTATAAATATAATCGTTTGGAATGTTCATAACTATTAATTCATAAAGACCAGGTGTACCTTTATATCTTTTTCCATCTATTAAAATATCATCAACATGAATATCTATTCGTTTGTCTCCTATCATCCAAGAATCACCATCGATTCGAATACCATAATTATGGTCTAGAGTTTTACCTCCTTGTATAAGTTTTAGAAAATAATCTCTAGCAATTTTCCCCTTAAACTCACGTTCTACAAATTCCTTTGCAAGTTTTTTTCCTTGGGGTGTTTTTAATAATTCCTGTCCAGTTGTTGACTCGTATACCATTTCCTCGTCAAATTGCTTTGGCGGCGGTGGTGTATTCATTTCAATATCGTTATTATCATTTGTTAATTCAGTTTCCATATAAGAATCATGACTTGCTAATCGTTTTGCAGAAGGAAGCTCTTCACTATTACCA
Organism: Homalodisca vitripennis; assembly: GCF_021130785.1. Lineage (NCBI taxonomy): Eukaryota > Metazoa > Arthropoda > Insecta > Hemiptera > Cicadellidae > Homalodisca > Homalodisca vitripennis. The sequence goes on from NW_025778283.1 coordinate 26,751, forward strand.
TCATCATATTCATAATCACTCTCATAATCAGGTTGAGTTGGAAGATTTAGGCGAGGCTTTCTCTTAACTCCTTGAGGATGTTGAGGTAAGTAACGTTTCGCAGGTGTTTCTTCATGGTCTTCTAAACTTTTCCTCTTAAGTTCTTTCTTAACTTCTTGTTGTTGTTGTTGTTGTTGAAGCTGTTCACCCTCCTCAACTAGTTTTTGTAACGGTTCTGATATTGGTTTTAATTTGTTTTTCCACATATCTTCAGTTTCTATAAGGTCACGTTTTAAGTGTTCTATGTTTTCGTTTTATATTTTTCCGGAGTTCTGTAATTTCTTTGATAATATCTTCTTTTGTTTTGTTAATTTTTTCATTCTCAATTGGTTCGCATTGATCGTCCTCTGCTGCTTTACTCTCCATCTTTACTCCTTGATCGTCAAACATCGACTGAAGGAGTAAATGAAATGCAAAACGATTTGTAACCTCTCCCTTTATAGTGTTACAAACGTATCAAATCCTGATCGATAACGTCCTTTATTAACTTGACTTTCTCTATCGATAACAATAAATTTATTGTTTCCTTGATCCCATACCCTAAAGCAAATAGTTTTAAATGTATCGAAACTCATGTCAGGGTTTACATGATCATGGTAGATATGTTGCAAGTTACGATCATCTTGTTTGAAAACAACTATAAAATTAGCATTATCACGTACCAACTGTTTTGGAATGTAACTGTACGTTTGACAAATATAAAACGTGTCAACATCATTATGTCTTCCCATGGAGAAGTAATTTTTTATATTAGTTTGTTTACCACAAGCTACATCATCAAAAATCATTATGGAATTCGGTTTCACTTCACTTGGGTGTGGGACTTCATCGTTGTCTGAAAACGAAAAGTATCCAATCTCAGGAAGTTTTTTTAACACACATTCCAAAAACTCATACTTTGATTGATACAATGATTTCGAGAATATATAAATATTCTCAAAAAACAGACCTTGCGGAGAAAATAATAAATTTAACATTAAGTTCGTTTTTTCCGCAGTTGGAAGGACCGCAAATTATACATCTTATAGAATTAGGTAATAATTTACCATGATGTTTTTTGTATTCTGAATTCTTCTCCTTTATTATCATATCTAAATTTATAACAGAAAAATTATTTTTTTGTTTTTCAAACTTCATTATAGAAGATCTACTTTATCAATCCAACTGTCATGTGATTTATCAAATCCTAACCAACGCACTAAAACTTTATCACCTTTTTTCCTAACAATCTTTTCTACTAAATACGTGTCTTTGTAATTGGTTTTGCTTAGTTCCTCTTGATAGAATCCTCCTTTAATGACATTTCCTTTATCATCTCTTAATATATATGTAATAGGTTTCGTTAACTGTACTTTATATACAGTATATATTTTCATTGCTCCATTGAGGAAAATAACCTTTAGTAAACACTTTAGATTTTTTGCTTACTCTAACTGGATCACCAACTTTGAATCTTTGTTTTAACTGAGGAGTTTTACGGGTTTTAACAATCCTTAATAAAATATCTCTCTCATTTAGATTTGTTACATCAACAGGTTTGACTCCTATAGTTCTGTGAACAGTATTGTTATATACGTTTACAAGCTTTGGTAATAAACCGAGCCAGCGGTAACTACCTTGTGCACTAAACGCTCTCCACATTTTTACTTTTCAGTGTGCGGTTAAACCTTTCAACGATTACCGCTTTTTTATCTGAGAATGTATGATAATGATTTATATTGTACTTATTTAGTAACGATTTAACTCTAGAATTGAACCATTCAGTTCCCTGGTCAGTCTGAAAATGTTTCATAGGATATTTTAATAATATTGGTTTTAGAACTTTCTCAATTTCAAGCCCACTTTTAGACTTCAACGGTATAGCAATTGCAAATTTACTGAAACAATTAATAATTGTCATTATATATTTAAAACCCTTATTTTCTTTTTGAAATGGAATCATTTCCACTAAATCTGCTTGATATAGATCATTAATACCCTTAAGTTCAACATGACGAGTATGAAAATTCCTACGTGCTTGTTTATGCAATTCTCTTGCAATACCAGCTCTAACAGCTAATGTATTCATCATGAGTTATACTCTGGTAGTGAAAAATAAAAACAACAATATATCATGATATAGTATTTTATTTGACAAGTTCACAGAAAGGTGATGCTCTCTTGTGTTCTTCTTGCGGATTGTCTTCTGGACTCCACTGATCCAAAGTAACACCGCAGCTAACGCAGGTAGTCGAATCACCAGTTCCAATGTAGTAAAACCCGGTGCTCACCATTTCTTCTATTGCAGGATATGATTTAGGCCACATCATAAAAGTCTCTTTCATAACCTTCTCAGTTTCAGCAACAGACCTTTTGTACTTGCAATAGTTGTTATAATCCTCCTTTATAAATTTACTCAGGTCACAATCTGGATTGTTGATTTTATGAACGAAATTTAAATGTCTAATAGTTAGTCTGGTGCTGTCTGACTGCCATCCGCATCCGCAGCAAATAACATTCTCAAAATACTTTTGTCCGATAAAATCCAGAGTTTTGTTAAGTCCTTTTTAGTACAGTTGAAAATGTTACAACACCCATTAACGGTATCTACTGACATTGTTGTTGTTGTTGTTAGAACAGCGCACGTACTAAAGACTATTACAAAAGAACAATTATTAAAAATACATTTGTTATCTATGAACTTTGAACAGATAATGATGTCATAACTTTATTTAAACAGTACGTACAATGTCTTTTCTTAACGTTATGCGGGTAGTGTTCTTTACATGTCATGCTTAAGACAATGTCTATATCACATTTCAAATTGCTGGGTAGTTTATCATATATATTTTCCACATCCTCAGAATGATTTACAATGAAATGTTTTGGGATAAACTTGACCATACCAGCCGACATATGTTTGTATCCTTTTTGAAAACACTCCTTAAAGGCTAAATTGACATTTTCCATTTGTTTCTCCACAAGCTTTTGTGCATTGAACCATTGCAACAATACATGTACATTAATATAAGCACAATTGTGTGGACTGTGATTAAAACTACATTCTTTCATCGAACTCGGTTGTACAAATTGAGATCTCAAAATAGACAAATTGGGACAACCGAGATCTTCTATATTAATAACATTAACACAAAAATCTGACAGTAAACTAGTTATAAACTTTTGTTTTTCGTTTCCCTTCACATACACATTTCCGTTTATTTTAACATTTGAAAATATATCTTTCATTGAATTATACTCTGTAAAACCAGATCCCCAATACAGTCCATGGTATTGTCTCTCCAACCACAGCACCTGTTTTTGTATTTGTGGTGCGAGTTCATGAAAATTACACGGTGGCTGAAATAAATGGAGCTCATATATTTGTGCATCAGTTGAAATAAGAGCAAGTTCTTTTACTATAAATTCATTGTTACTATTTTTAAACCCTTGAAAATCTATTATGAACTCCATCTTCTTCTTCTTCTTCTTCTTCTAGTGATGAGCTGTAAAATCACGTGGTTCTCTGACGTCAATAGACTGCTTCACACCATTTGTCGGAATCCATTTTTCTCTAATAAAAAAAAAAAAGAAATAATTAATAACAAATAAGTGTTACACTAAATATTATTCTAAGTAAAGTTGATTTTTAATCTTTTATACTTTTAAAAAAAAGCGTAAGATTGTAAACAATTGTTATTTTACATCTTTAACGTTTTTTTTTCAATATTTAAAATAAAACAACTGTTAAACAGAGAACTTACGTTAACACCGCAAGGTTTCCGTTCTCTGCTCAACAGCACTAAGTATATATTATTTACAGACTTGTAATTCTTTAAAGTGTAATAGAAAACTTGTGTTAACACCGCAAGGTTTCCATTTTCTATCACACTGACTATAAAGTGAATTTTTATTAATATTTTTAACATAAAACAACTGTTAAACAGAGAACTTACGTTAACACCGCAAGGTTTCCGTTCTCTGCTCAACAGCACTAAGTATATATTATTTACAGACTTGTAATTCTTTAAAGTGTAATAGAAAACTTGTGTTAACACCGCAAGGTTTCCATTTTCTATCACACTGACTATAAAGTGAAAGATTACTACTTACTTGTTAAGTGAGAAGCGGACGAGTAGAAGTCGAAAAATTGAACTTGATCAACTCTCTGAGGAAGAGAACGCTATATACCCATCCAGAACTGACGTTTGAGGTTAAAGGCGAAACACGTGTTGATAGAAAGTTGCAGTTTTAAACATTCTAAAGGTTTAAGGTGACCACGTGTCGACAAAATGTAGTAAACAAGGGTAAATAGAGGACAAATAGTGCTTCATTTAAAATTAAATTGGTTGTTAGATAAAACATTTATCAGAGGTCAGGTCAATTGATATCAAAGCTTAGTATAATGAATATTATACCAACCATGTTCTGTCTTTATTGGGACGTTAACACAAATAAAATTAATACCTCAGTAAAAAGTTATATTTATATTAAACATATATACATAAAATTGTTTTTTCTAGTAAATCTTCTGAACTGTTGATTATTTTCTGCTCTTCTAACTTTATTAAGACTTAGACACCACGTCTTAAAATTCCTTTTCTTCTCCGACAGTAACATCTTCGACTTCTATATTTGGGTGACTTCACTTCGTACAATTCCTTGTTTCTTAATTCAGCATCATATTCTAGGACACGAATTGTTGTATTCAATCTTGAGATTTCATTATTTAACTGTCCTATTCTATCGATGTATTCCTCAATGTCTTTTTGTAAAGATTCTTTAACATATGCGCAATCATCAGCTTGCAGACAACAGTCATTTGTTTCATTTAAAATTTCAAGTGTGGTCGTGTCATCACTATAGTTGTCTTCATTAAATGTAGAGTCGTTTTCGTCAAAAGAAAACGTTTCATCACCTTGTTCTGACGGGGCATCATTCATAGTCTCTTCATTAAAAAATGACAACGATTCTTCTCCATCAGATCCACTAGTTGTCTCTTGGCTACTAACATTGAAATAGTTCAAAGTGAACAACGCTTGATGGGGAGATTTAGGTGAGTAATGTAAATCTATCCTTGTTCTGTTTGATATTGCGTGAGCTACAAGTGTACTTCCATTACCCCAGTGTTGTGAAGAGAAATTTTGTTGACTGTACACAACACTCAAAACATAAAGGAAGATTACATATGGCATTGTTACCGACATGATTAACACACATAATAATAATAATAAATCAATAGCGAGTCAATCCATTTATATTCTTACAAAATGCATATTAAGCAGAAAAATATAACTCGAAACACTCTCGAGTCAATCGTACTATAGTTAGAAGAATTGTTTTTTTTTTTGGATAACGTTGCATTATATTATTCATCACATAGTTTTAAAGAGACAAAAACCTTATCGGTCTGATGGACTGGTTGGCAGACGCCTGACAGTGATATCAGGTCCATGACCTAGAGGTGAAGAATTCGCGATACGAACCGGCGCGTGCCGATAACGAAACGTAAACAATAGTAGCGACCTCGCGGGCTTATCTAATTGTTATTTAATTGAGGTCAATTGCTTTTTAATTGGGGTCAAGGTTATCTGGCACGTGCTTATCTTAAAATATGCGGAAATGTCAAAGGTTATCACTGATAAGGACCCCCCGCAGAGAGATAACAGGGGTCAAAGGTCCTGTCCCAGAAGCTACATTTTACTACTACTAATATCCTTACACATTCTAATTAATGTCAAAAGTACTTTGTACTTCATTTCTCTCTGCACATGTAGCACATATCTGACGGAGAGTGTTTATTGAATAAAAATGTAACATATCAATATTATCGGATAATTTTTGGCTTTGAAATATTACAGTTTAGTAGGCTAACCACACTTCCAAAACCACGGACCCGAACCGGACGGACGCCAGTGCAGACATTGACGGCTGAAGGTTATGCCACCCCTTTTTCCTTACCTCTTGATTTACTAAACTCGTATCAGTTCATGATGCAGTTTAATATAGGACCAAGTATTAACAAACGTACATGAGGTAAAATATAATACAAAACGCATTTTAGGTTTTTGTTTAATTTTGGTCTTCATATTGTAAATGTATGTAGACTTTATATACGGTGAAGTAGGTAATGATAATTCCGAAACAGTTATTTTGGAACTGTTTGGAAAATATAGCGTATTATACCTTAAACTAGTGTATGCTTCAATTTCTTTAGCTATTAAAAGCTTGGATCTCTAAACTCCACCCTCTTATTCAATTGACCCGTCCCACAAAGCTATTTTATGTATATGTCTTAAAACTTAATGCTCTGTAAGTAATACTTTAAAATGGTTTATCTTTTACATCATAAAAAACAGAAATTATTGTTTTTTTATAATGAAACTAAATAGGGCTGAATAATAAGTATAATACAAAATATTAAGTCATATAAATTAAATAATACGATTAAGGAAATTCTAAACATTAAATTATTTTTTCAATCTATGAATAAGAATATATTTTCATATACTTACCGTGAAATAAAATTATTATATTTGCAGACAATCGTTGATCCTGATCATTAAACGTTCAAGGATTACTCGTTTTTCCGGACATTTGCCATCGTTCAGTGAAACAAGAAAACAGTAACACTACGTTTCGAGATCTGCAATCTGATCTCTTCTTCAGGTAAAGAACTAACCTAATACATAATTACAAACTAGGTTAAAATAAACAAATCTTACTAAAGCGTTGTGGCACGCCTAAGTCAGGAATCACAACCTACATGTTGTTTGTCAACTTCACTAACTCTAAAGACATGCACTTAATACAAAACTATACCAAACACTAATCATTAAAACTAAACTACGGAATACAGGTCACAATACGTCTTCACTCGTCTACCAACCACCTACGACTGACCAGAGGGACTATACAATGGTAATCGTGACGGCTGGCTAAAACAAGATGGCGGAAATACAAGGGAAGGGGGACAGGAATGGGCCCTTTCGTTATTATTGGTTCATGCGAGATGAACTTCTCAAAACCATATTGTGACTCCGCATTGGTTTATTACAAATATCCGATCCGTTTGATACTTTAGGTTTTCTCTTTAGTTCATTTTTAGAATTGGCAACTAAAGCGGCCTAATCTCGACTGATGGTTGACTGATTGGTTGGTCTGCCAATTTTATGTATGTTTCCTCAATTAATTTCCTTTTGAAGAAATGTGGTTCCCGATGTATTATGTGGGCTTCATCCCAATTCATATGATGGTCTTCGGACCAACAATGGTGTGCAATTTTTGACTTTTCTGTGAAACCCTTTCTCGTGTTTTCTTTGTGTTCTTTTATCCTTACGTTTAGTGGTCTTTTTGTCTCGCCTATGTATTTCCTATTGCAGCTACATTTTATACGGAAACACAGTTTTTGGAATCCTGTGTGCCATTTTTTGGTTTTGTTTTTACGAGACTTTGTCATCAACATATTAGGAGAACAATAAAAATGTGTATTTATTAATGTTAATATATCTTTAGCTGTATTTTAAGCCGATTTAGCACTTTTAAAAGAATCTTTGTACACTTTAAGCTGTAAAACGGAGAATATGACGACATATAATATGTAAATTGAACCGAGCTTACTGATTAATGTTAAGTTTAGTTTGAACAATGCTAGGCTAAAATTTAATGCACGCACAACGCAAGCAATTCTATGTAAAATGTTCCTACCCAGCTTACAACAATAATATTGCATTGTAACAAGTGGCATTTGATTGAATGTTTGTTAAGGCTTTAGTTACATTTTAACGAGGTCTTTGATCCTAGTTTTTTATGGGTGTATTTACGACTTATAATTGAAAGTGATTAGGTCAAGTTGTTTCCTGTTTCCTGTATGGGTGAAGTTACTAGTGTTGTTCATAGTAATGTAGCATTTTTGTTTCATTCTAAATTTCGACGACTCAACGAAAGGTTGATAATCTCAACCGTAGGTACTTTGATGTTAATGAATGCCAAACTCAAGCTGCTGTAATACATTATTCTCAGGTTTTCGTATTATTTTTCTCCTGCGTCGTTTATGTCAGTAAGTTCATCTAAATATTCAACAAAAGAACACATACAATCCCAAAAATAGTACTTTGAGTACGTTTTCATTCAGTCTATTCTTGATAAAAGTTGAAATTTATTTGAATTAGTGTATTCATAACTGAAGAAAATAGAAAGATTATATGAATTGATATTAAAGTTTACCAAATCTACCTCATTAATTTATGAACATTTGATTTACACTGATATTAAACATGCGTATTCTATCTTCAGTATTAAGTATCCTTTAAACAAATTAAATTTTATTAGCATTTCGTGGTACACAATTACATAGACTTTTAAACGCCTTTGACTTTCTTAAATAAATAGCGAAACGTTACGATAAACACATTTTGTAAGTATTTAATTGAACAGTACAACATTTTAATTATTTAATAATTAAAAAAATAATTAAATTTAATTGTATCATTGATATACGTATAGATTTTCTTTAGTAGTAAGACACGACATCGTTTTGGATGCCTAGTATGAGGAATAACGTACGAGTTATAAATGTGTTCTCTCACTCATGTGTTACCTTTCTTTCCTGCTCGGTCATTTTGTGAGGGTTTTGGATGTCTCAGAGCGCTGAAGTATTAGTAAGTTTACAGCTGTTAAATGAATCTATGACCTACGTTCTCCGATACTATGTAGATTATACTAGGTAGATTAAAGCGATCACAAGAACTGTAGGGATTGTTTGGTATCAGAAGATGAAATAAACTCATCCAAATTTGTAGAGTGAAACAAACAAGAATCAGAACTTAGATTTCTAATCTTATAAAGTATCTTATAAAGCTCTAATACTTATGATTCATACTGACAACTGTTTATGTTGTATTATGAATTACATATTACAACTCTTATTTGAAAAGTACAGGTCTGGAAAATCTATAGCCATTATAATAAAACTATAAATGAACTATCAGGTGCTAAAAAAAATTGTTTTTACATTTTTATTTACTTCTGTGGCAATAAATGTAGCTTTTGTCAAGATTATTGTGTTAATTTCAAGAGAATTATTACGAGCAGTTCTGCCAACAGCGCGTAAATAACGTTGATATAGTAAGAAATCATGTAAACTTGTAGTGTGTGCCTAAATTAAGTTTTATAATCAGACAAAGTCATTGTAAATTCAAGATTATATTTAACAGAGTATTTTGCACCATGGGTGTAGTTGACATGCTGTGATTTGTGGGCTTACATAGTTAATGGATTGTTTCGGACCTGCCAGATGGATATGCCGACCATGAAAGGTAAATTATTTGATATACAGTACATGTGTCCTTGTTTCCATAGATTTATAAATTTCGTCTTATTCATGTTTTCATAAGAAAATCAAAATTCATTTTATTTGCTGCTGTTAGCAAAATAAAACTTTAAAACTTTATTTAATATAAAAGTTGCTTTATATCAACATATGTCGAACGTTCATGTAAATAAAATACATGTAAATACCGTATTGATTGTTGTGAGGATCGATTAGGAAGATATCACTGGATTAAGTATTTCATAGTGGGATATCAAATCCCCCAGAAGCGCACGCCTTTGTTAGTTTCGGGATACGGCTCAACGCATGTTCTTTTTCTTTCTGTAAAAACGTGAGAAAAAGATATAGCTCTGTTTCTGTGAGTATTTCAGGGAATTGCGTAATGAATACAAAGTTGTTTTCCCATTTAAACTATTTTATACATTAGTTACTATCAATAGTTTCTTTCAGATTATTAAATATTGCAGCTTGGGGATAAGAGTTATGAATCATATAGTTGTATTATCAAAGGGAAGATTACGGACTTTAATATATTTTGTATCAGACGAAATGATTAAACGGAGTACAACTTCAGGTATTATCAATGTTCATTTATAAAACAATGTTAAAATATAGGTAATTCCAAAGTGAATACGAAAAGTGATAACAGGATAAAAGTTCGTTTCATGATACACTAAATTGATTTGTTTTAGAAATCGAATATATTTTTTCTTCCAGAAACCAATTGAACAGTATTTATTAAACAACACTTCAAAGGCAACGACGATGTTCACTTACGAGTAGATTTTCAAAGTGATGAGGTCAAGAAAGAACTTGTGGCCCTTACTCAGTGCCCTTGAGTTTTTAATAGACTTTGCTTTTAAACAGTAACATTTCAACGAATAAAGTCGTATTCATGATTATAATTCAATCAAGCAACTTAGGTTTAGATGTGATTATTCTTAACTTGATCCGCTCAAAATACTATAGTAATATAATAACGTTGTATTTTGGTTTAATTACATATATATGAATTTCTATACGAAAGTCTATTTTTACATAATATTCTCTGTCAATAAATGTATATTAATATTATCAGCAAAAATTTACATAGTTATATTTAATTATTCTATAAAATAAAAAGCCTATTATAATTACTAACCCACTAAATGTGCATTCTATTTATTTTTAGAAGATTTAAATTAACTAGGATTTACTAGGATGAAGGTATATTGCCAAATAATTGTTATTTTTAATAATAAAAAGTATCTAATTGAAATTTAATAAATGGGTACATTTATAACTAGTGTAAAATGTTATTTCCAGGATAGAAATATGTGTATATACGGAACAAACTACATTACTGCTGAAAAAAGTTAGTTGCCGAATAATGATAAAGGTTATAATTATACGAATTTCTTACATTTACACAACATTCTAATATTAAATTAAATTGATTACAATGGTCATTGTCCCAGAAACGAACAGTAATAATTTTCCGAAGTACAACTAAACGTTTAGAAGAATCGAGTTAACTTATATTTAAAATGATTAATTCCAAACGACGATTTCATGTACAAACGTCATTATTAATTGTAAAGGAAAACTAGGCATTAAATCCTTATCTGATACACACAAATTTCATCGCTTTTGGAGGATATCAGCAAGAGTATGAGGTCTTCCATCAAAACCAAAAGTTATATTCTCCACGAACTGTTCAATATGTGGGAACGGGAGGATAATCAAGGCCAAAATTTTAAACGTGCATTATTGTATCAGTTGAAAACATTGTGAGGTAAATGTTGAAAATAAAACAGGCTTATTGCAATTTCTTCGTGCTAGCACTCAGAAAAGTTAGCTTAACTTCTTCAAAAACAACCCAAGAAATTAACACCATCCCACGTTCCAAAATTTATTTCAAACATTAAGAGGAGCCACAACTTCGTTCTTTATCAATCTACAGAAACAAGGAAAATATTCTGAAATTATTATAACGTTTCATAAAGTTAAAAAAACCTTATGTGATTCTCCAACGGAAATTGAGGTAATCCCATCAGGAGTAGATTAATAATATTTCAGTTCTTACTAAATATATAATAAATGATTTACATTTAAATTGGGCCGTTTTAAAATTTAATACTATTAATATATTACAACTTTTACAAAGATTCCATTATGCTCTGGTTCTTGTTATGCTGGTTGCAGATTCAATGGACTGTGAATTTTTAGGGCCCTCTAGCCATAAAAAGGACAAGATTATATTGGGATTTAATCCTCATGATTTCACTGTGAATCCCTTGTTATGACAAAAGAGCAGAAAAAAAATTGGGTAAGAATTTCCCGTGACTATGTGATAAAAATGGATTCCGTTTATCCTTATTTAAACTAAAACTTTAAAAATATAGCTTAATATTAACAAACATTCTATAACAAAATGTTATGTATTTACATCTTGTAATTCTGAAGTGTCTTATTGTATCAGGTGAAAACATTGTGAGGTAAATGTTGAAAATAAAACAGGCTTATTGCAATTTCCTCGTGCTAGCGCTCAGAAAAGTTAGCTTAACTTCTTCAAAAATAACCCAAAAAATTCTGTAATAACAATGTAAATTTTGCAAACTCGTTGATAAAACTGAAGGTATTGATGCAGTGACAGATGATGTAATGTTTGAATCTAGCAGGCAAACCACAGTCTGTGATCAACCTATAAATCACTTACCTGAGTATCATTGAGTTTTTTTTTTTTTTCAATGTCTTTTTATGCGTTCCATTTTACTGTGACTTTGCAGAGATTTTATAACAAATACATAGAATAATACTAAATGTTAATAATATTGAATAATATTAAATAGTTTACAATGTAACAAAATGCAAAACTACGCGTCGCATAAAAGGCTTCGGTTCCTTGCATATTTCAAAATACATTGCTTATTCCATTCACAATATGTACTGTTGACAGATAATCAGATAGGCAGACACGTACTCGTGTTCAGAAATGAGCTTTCCTCCTTTAAATGACAATCTTCGCTTGTAGTCAGCCAATACCACTTTACTGCATATATGATATACCTCGTGTAGTATTTTTATGAACAGTATTGCCTATAAAATAGCAGGTACCTTTTTATAAACAATATTTTCAACTTCAGTTGTCCAGTTGTCTTAGAAATAAGAAGTAAAGTGGTCTTGGAAGATTTTTTATAGTTAGTTCTTTCTGAACATCTTAAAATAAAAGTGTCGCTGAAAGTTTTCCTCTTTAAATTTATTTTGTTTATCTCATATTATCGATTTATTAATTGATTAAACACTTTATTTTGATAGGTGGAGTTAGGACCATTAGGTCCTTTCTTTTACTGAGCTTTTAATAATTAATAAATTAAAATATTTTGTTTTTAATTTCAACTTGTGCTTCTTAGTTTATCAGTAACAATACCTAGTAAAATACGTGATATTCTCTTTAATACTAAAGTGGTTTTCAGATTATTTTGAGCTCATAAAGAAAAGTAAATGCGAGTTTTCAGTGTATGCATATACACGACCAAATAATGCAGCATTACCTATAACTGATGATCCGAAATGTGGAATTCACTTAGGGGTAGTAGCTAAGATTGTTTTTATATTGATATTATCCTCTAAAAATGACATTACTTCTAATGATTATCAATGACAACAAGATCATGTGTTCTATAAGGAGGTATAGTAACACTGACCTCCCTACAACAATAAAGAGTACATTTTAAATTAGCCTCATTTATGCAATTACTTATTGCTCCTCTATGCTATTTTGTCCCCTACGGATCATAAAAAAACTTCCCTTTTCTTCTTCTTTTGACGTGTGATTATGTAAATAATTAAGAAAATGTTATTCGATATAATCCCGCTTACTGAATATTATGCTTAAATTTATTATATACGTCCAAATTTAAGATTTTCCGATATAATTAATACTCTACAACCGGATCTAACGCAAGTGCTTTTTTATAATGTTTTGAAAACAACACTTTTATGATATATTACATTTTAAACATTAACTATCTCCTAACTTACATTTGTATATATTTTTGTAACATTCCATGCGCAACAATCTTTAAAGCTTCTGGAAGGGTACCAAAGGCAACATCCACAATGATATTGAACTAAGCCTTAGCATACCACAGTTAATTACAGTCCTGCCTTACCATACTGACCCAGCATTTTGTGAGTAAAACGTGTCACTTGAAAAAATTATAATAATTATTTCATACCGAGGAATATTTAATGATCCTGGTTTTAAACTTTATATTATACTGCCTTTCATAAATTTTGAGTTTATATGAGGAAGTGTTTAAATAGTTTAACATTTCACCACATCCGACTATTAATGAGGTAATGAAGTTTGGATTTCCTATAGAAGCGAGCGTCTATTTCTAGTGCTGAGAACCTGTTCTAAGTCTCGAGAACAGGAGGATAGGTCAGAGATCCATACACTTTTACTCTTGTGTCATGGTGACACACAATAAAGCATCCTTAATTGAAACTATTGGTTTTTCCTCCATTTTATAAAAAAAAATTAGGAGAGTCTTTTTTACTAAATTATAAGTTAAAAAAAATATATAACTCATAAAATAAAAAGGAATTGTCACCTAAAATAAGAAAGATAAAACACTCTAGTTTGTATCTTTACTGTAATCCTAATGAAATGAAGTAATCACATTTCGAAAGAGAATGGTTAAAAGCAGTTTTTAAATACCCATGTTCATTATGAGGATGGAGTTTACTTTGTTGCTTGTAAAATTTATTTCTGAGAGATATTATATGTAACAATGTTCTCATCTGTAAACTGCCATATGTATGTTCTGTTTATCAATTCTCTTTTATGTGCATCATTCTAGCAAATGTTTTCAGGTATATCTTGAAAATTGTAGACTATATTGAACAACGATAAGCAATATTTTCTTAAACAATGAGTATAATTTTACTGACGATTCATTTTTGTGGGTTGTTTTACTAACACCTTAATTGTACTTGGTTAGCAATGGAAGGTTACATAAACCAATAACATAAAAAAATATTTCTTGTTTTTTTTTTTGTGTTTTTGTTTTGTGTAGTATTACACATCAAATACACATTCAAACTACATTTACAATGACTGATATCCTTCCATTTGTATGAATAGAACGATACTCATTGTGTAGAGGAAATTAACTAATTCTGGCGATCTGAGGCGAACCTGATTGAATCACACTTTCATTGTGAAATATATATGACGTCATTTAATCAACACTTTAATATGAAATTTTTACGTCAAATTGCGCCTGGCCGTATGCAGTATACAAATTTCATGATTTAGAACGGTTGTCTCATTTTATATTGAACTGGTATGTTATTATTGAATCAGAATATGAAGACTTTATTATGTAGACATTTAACATGATATTAACAATAGCAATCTAAACCACTAGAATATTTTTTATTTGATCTTGAGAAGGTTCTTAAGAAAATATAAATTATAATATACTGGCTAATATTTAAATATCTGCCCCCCACCCTAGTTGTTGGAGTATATAATGTCATTATAACTGATATTAAAAGAAGGTAAAATTATGAACCTGAAAACGGATGAATCAATCGTTTTTACTAAAACAGTGTTCTTCTGACTTGAAATAAGGGTAATTAGTCCGGATAAATAAGATTTTTATCGTTTTTACTAAAACAGTGTTCTTCTGACTTGAAATAAGGGTAATTAGTCCGGATAAATAAGATTTTTATCGTACTTGTTATATTGTATAAATATTAATTTTAATACCGTAACACTCAAGATTTTACAACTATACGTGTTAAGGATTATGTATATGTTTTTCCTAATGAAATTAATCTTATATTGATAGTATTTTCTTTTTAACCTTACGTTTACTCCGTTACTTTGGACTTAATAAATGTGTATATTGAACTGTGATTAATACAGTTCTCCACTATTTACTAATTTTAGCTTTTTATTGTATTTGTTATATTTCAACGTAAAAAATGTGTAGCTTAATCGGGGAATAAAATTAGTAAGTAAACCAAGGAAGCATATCCACACGGGGATTTCTATCTTTGATAGATTTTAGACCTGTACAAATGAATATTATGTATTGCTTTCTTGGTTTTGGACATACACATTTCACTTTGATCTCTCTCAGTGGGTAAAATTATCTAAGACAAGAATTTTACGATCAGTGTGTCATAAACATTCATATAACATAATGTTAAAATAAATATAGAGGTTTAATCCTGAAATAAAATTTTTTAAATAAACTATAAAGCTTAACTTTTCATTCTTACTAACATAGTTTACTTGAAATCATATATTCCAGGACCACATCACCGAATTTTTAGATTTTTGGAAAACGATTTTCCACTCATCATTGGTTGTTAAAGCTAAAAGAAGTACCGATTGACTTTAATAGTATTAATACAGTCAATCTGTATCGAATTTACTACAAAACGGACCACCCTAATTTTTTTTGCATAAATCGTTAAAGTTGCCTTAGAAAAGCTTAAGTCCGAGTTTTTGAGAATGTACGGTTAAGGGTTTTTGAGAAAACTCAAAAAGTTTTTGGATTCGATTTATCTCGAGAACGGTACGTTGTAAGGAAATTTTGAAAATCACATAATTTCAAGGACATTATTATCTACAACTTTTGTCATTGGGTGGATGCGCTAAAATAAAAATTGCATGAAATAGATGGCGCCAAAGTCACCAAAAAACGGTTTTTTCACTTTTTCACCGCCCAACAATTTTTTTTCGCTCGCACTTTTAAATGCAAAAGTTATTCATCATAAAAAAACCTACAAAAAACATATAAACTTTTTTGTTGTGCAATAAACTTTTTTCAAGTGTTTTCAAGATTCAGTGCAAGTCAAATGGTCAAGAAGTTTTTAGATTCGAGTTATCTCAAGAACAGTAAGTTTGTGAAAAAATTGTATTTAACAAAAAATATTAAAAACATTAGTATCTACAACTTTCGTTATTGAGTGGATGTGCTAGAATAAAAGTGCATGAAATAGATGGCGTTGAAGTCACCAAAAAACGGTTTTTTTCACTTTTTCACTGTGAAAAAAATTTTTTGCTCACAATTTCAAATGAGAAAGTTATTCGTCATAAAAAGACCTACAAAAAACATATACACTTTTTTGTTGTGCAAAAAAATATTTTCAAGTTTCAGTGCAAATAATGTTTAATATTGTCATAATTGTAAAAGTCAACTAGAATTGTCCCGTAGTAATGAAAAATGCTCATGAAAAACAAAAATCATTGGAAAATTAAATATTTTAATAATAATTTCTTTAAATGAGACTTTTATTATTATTTGTATATACTTACTTGTTTACACGTTCTGCATTTGAAGACGAATTTATGGGACAGGCCCAGTCATATTTTGAAAGCATATAAAGCCGTACGTTTTTGTAAGTGTGCAATAAATTTTGGTGATTTTAAATGCTTTTATAAGTTGAAATTATTGGGTACATTAATGACACTGAAAAATTTTTGAACATAAATTTTAAAGAGTATTCTAATATGAAAATGAATTATTTGGACTGTAAAGCTATCACTTTAATGATATGCAAGATTATGTAATATAAAAAAGGTTGCTTAATAAGGCAAAGCATCTATGTGAGGTACATTCATTTATTGAGGTACATTTATTTGTGAATATAGAGAGGAACATTTATTGTATATTTTAATTTTACAACCACGGAAAACAATTATCTGAAAGGGACTGATTTACTGCTGCCTTAGCCTTTTTTTCGGCTGCTTAGAGGAGCGCGATTCTACGTCACTGGATGCTCTTGATGAACTTGATGATGATTCTGCATCACTTGAGTCCGACTCTTCATTTCTTTCCTTGTTTGACATTGAAGTATAATGGACGACTTGGGAAGGATAGTTCAAGTCAATATCTTCAAGGACATCATTTTCCAAGTCTACGCTTGGAATATTGCTGCAATTTTCGCCACCACAGTACTTGCAAGCAACTGAGCAAGTTAAACCTGCCTTTCTGCATCCACAAGCAGCACCGCAATTGCCTGTTTTACAGCCGCAGGTGATAAGTTTCATCAGCTTGTCAGGTGCTGGATCTAATTCTGTGGTAATTGGTTCCAATCCTCGTGAAGTTTTTTTCCATCCCCACTCAGTAGGGTCCATATTATGACCACTTGGAAATAAACACGGTAACTATGAAATTTTGCAGCATCTGGTGAAGGTGGCAAAGAACATAGGTTGACTTTCGTTTTAGTAGAACATTGTGCGAATTTCTTGAACCGAATTGTAGCAAGTGAGTCGCGGCTGTTGATTCCACCGTACAAAGCTACAAAAATTAACTCCCCATTTGTTTCGACAATTTTCCATGGACAGAATGGGTCGGTGAAATTTTTGGCGACGGTCTGCAAACTTTGGCTGCTGTTCATTAAATCGATTAATTTTTGTTTGCCTTGAAAGTAAGGAGCTGAAGTAGTATCACATCCAGTGAACGCGTGAAGAAGAAGTAAATAAGGTTTCAAAGCCTCATACTTGAAGGAATGCCAGGAATAAATGCGCTCAGGATTTCTTCCGTGTCCTGGTTTCTTCAGGTAGATTTTCGAATCTGCGTTTCCTAGAGCAGTTAGTAGAACTAAAAGGTCAACGTCTTCTCCAATTATAATTGTCGAGTCATGATGAGGAGATTTTTTCGAGAGCGGTTTCAATAATTAAACGATCGGCATCTTCGTAAGCCTGTCGAACTTCAATACCAACGTCCTCTAATGCCGGTCGAAGAACATCAATGAAGCGATCTTTGTTGATGTGGTTCGATAAAAAAGATTTCCTGAGTAACGGTGATGAGAGTACTTTGGTCAAACTCAATGGAAGGAGAGACGTATCTAGTTGAACGACGTTGTCTTTCAGCGGATTTTGTACCACCGCTATCAATGTCAGGGGAATATCCATCGAAAACTACTGCAACTTTGCCGTCGGAGTAATGTCTCTGTAAGTATGCCACGTACTGTCTGCATATGTCTTGAACAGACATTCTTTTCTGCCATTTCACCTTGTGCATGAAATATCCTCCATCTACAAACGTAGAAACGATGAGGACCGAAAGCAACAGTTTCTAGTGGAGTGAAAGAGTCGTATAAAGCCGATTTTTTTCCCTTGCGAAAACCGTTTTCATCGAAGAGAGACATTGGGTATGGAGACAACTCGTACGTGAGGTATTGTTGCAGGTCTTCAGTCGTAGGTTGAGAAATTGCTATTCGTTTGAAAACAGCAACATAGGGTCAATGGGCACAACGATGTCCTTTACTGTCAACTTCGCCGTCATGGTGGACAATGGTTTTTTACAGCCTTTTTACGTTCAAATTTTAAAAATCCAAACGTATCATTGATGATTGCAGCCATCATTTCGTTACCCTTTTCTTCTGCTTGATGACAGGTAATAGTTTTCATCTCCTACAACGCCGTTTCCGATGGAAACTATGTCACTGATTTCAGGAAATGGACAGTGGGACGCAAACCAGCCATCTAATTTCTCAACATCTTCGTTATCTCTTTTCCTGCGTGCAATTCTCATGTCGACGTGTTGTTCAGAAGTCTGACTATAAACATTGCAAAATGTTTCGAATTGCTCACAAACATTGATCAAGCTGAACATGCCTAAAGCCCACTTTGCTGTTGCATTATCTGTTATGCCCCGTCCAGGAACTGTGACTCCCTCGCGAGACTTTGCCAGGCGCATGACTGTCTGTTCAATTGTCTGATCCGGAGATATTCCAGCAAAGTATTTACTGCTTCTTCTAATTGTGCAGTATCCAAGGTCAGTGAACTTGTGGTATTCTGCGGGTGTCATTCTGGATTTCAAAGAAGCACAATCTTGCAAGTAAAGATGCGCGGATTTCGCATAATTAAAATGCGCACTTGCATGGAAAAAAGGCAGCATCTGACGAACAGTTTTCAAATGTAGAGTCCAATCTCCGGTTCTTTCCGATTCCAAGAACTGTTTCAAGAGGCACGTCATTTTATAATATTGAATCCATAGTTTTTGCTGTCGGGCCCCTCTGCCTTCCAACTCGATCAGTTTTTTTTTCAAACAAAGTTGAAAACTTGTCAAAAGATTCTTTGTGACAAGGATCCATAATGTTTGTTCTATCCAAATCACTCAAAATTTTCATCTGCAAAATCTCTTGTTTCACGAAATGTCGGCTCATCCTCGTCGAGATATTCCATAACAATCTTTGCAAGGGCCAAGTTCGTCAAAAAATGTGCTCTTACAGCTCTGGCGTAGGCTTTTCCCAGCATCATTTGAGGTATTGATCCTTCGGCGTAGATGACTCCCCATACATTTTCCAACCCGCTGCCAGACATGATATTCCCTATCGCACCCATGAACGACATCACGAGATGGAATCCACCTAAACGAACTACAACATTTTTCAGTTCTGAATTCTCAGGAGCAGTTGCAACAATATCCCTTGCTTTCCAATACAGTTGCTGGTCGAAAGTTACAAATTTTGTTTCTTGCTTGCTCGCGTTTCCAACTTCGCAAGCATGTAAGAGTGTGGTTAGTACTGTTGAATTGTCCGTAGGAGGTGCATTAATGAAAGGCAAGTACAGAATCTTGGAAGTGTCGAAAGGTAATGTCTCTGTAATTTGCTCCATGAAACCGTTCCATCCAGGTACCGAACTGTCACAAGTCCATTTTCCGTAGACCCATAGTAAGTCAATGTACGATGGCAAAATAGGTTTCGAAATTGGATACAATTCATCCAAATTTGCGACTTTGATTGTGTTTAATCCAACAGACGGTGGAATGTCATAGGGTACTAATTCAACGTTTCCCAATTCTGCTACGTTAATAGATCTTCTTTCTTGAAATTTACGAGACGCTGGTTCTTCAGTTTCGATCGCCGTTGCTGGAGTCACACATTGAATGAGAGCCATAACATGCCAGGAATTACGCCCGTCCAACGTGTTCACGTTGAAGTCCGCGTTATCAGCGACCCACTGTGAAAATCCGCCAGGAAGAATCCCAGGTTGCTGTCTTGAAATATACGAGAGCTCTAACAGTTCAACCTCACTGTACGAGCACGAAAACCCGATGGCAGCTAAAGTATCAACGAGGAATCTGGACGAAAATTTTTTTTTCAAGAAGCACCCTACACCGAGCAAAATTTTCGACAGGAAACATCGCGGGCGTGTAGCTTTTATGATAGCATGACCTATCGCTGTCACTTGCTTTTTCCAATAGGGGAAGCTTGTCTTCCTTTTGCCAGGGAGTATAACTTCTTCAAGAAAAATTGACAAGCAATCAGGAACATCTTTTTCAACACCTTCTAAGAATTCCGTACTTGCAGGATACTGATCAGTGGAATAGAATGTGGAACGAATTGCTTCTCGTACTATTGCTCCTGCCTCGCGTACAACCCTCTTTTTTTCCTCAATTGGATCCTTGTGCTTATTCGAATACCACGCCTCAGACAGCAGCTGATGTCCTATATCTTTGAAACATACTACTGCTCCAGTACCTCGTACATTAAATATCAATATTTCGTTGCCGTATTTTTCTTGAAGTCTGCGTTTCACCGTTATCTCATGAGGACGATCTTCCTCGGGGATTTGCTCCAGAAGATGTGACATGGTAAACTGACAGTATTGAGAATTCTCAATGTAGCGATAAATATACAGCATAGCATCATCAACAGGCGATGTGCTGCGCCCCTTTTTTCCAGAGAGCGTATCTTTCCTTCTGAAGTTTGATATGCACGCAAAATGGTACCGAGCTTGTTTCCCTACCAAGTCAACATCTTTGATCCTTGACAGTATCTGCAGTGATTGGGCATTCTGGCACCGAAGAAGGGTATCCATCAACGAATCTTTCAATGAAGGTCTGCTTACCATTTTTACTTTTACTGCCGAACCTCCAAATGTGTGCTTTCGATTGTCCACATGTTTTCCGCAAATGAAACAAATGTTTCTGTCAAATTCCTGATCTGCTTCATTGGAAGCAGAGGATGGACCGGGCTGCACAAGGTCGACATTTTCCTCAACATCCATTTCGCTACTGCAATATGATATGTATTACAATTCGTTATTGGTTAAAAAAAATTTTCTTTTATATAAAAAAAGGAAGCTATTGTGAAATTTCATTAACATTACATCAATTGTCACTAAAATTTTTGAGCATTATACAGTTTATGTACACTTTTATCCTTCCCTAATTTAAATTTAAATTTTAATAACCAAATTATTATTTATTTTTTATTATTTATTATTATTTTTTATTATTTGTTATTTTTTAATTCAAGTTTTATTTATTTAATATCATTAATAAATAAACTTCCACTTTTATCTTGACAATGTTTATGTAATGTATAATTTTTAAATTTAATTTTGTTTAGTATTTTTCAATTTAAAATATCAGTTTATGTACATTTTTATCCTTTCCTAATTTAAATTTTTATTGTAATAACGAAATTATTCCATTCATTAAATTATTTTTGTAATTTAAATTGTATGAATTACATGTAAATAATAATCAACGTTCACTTCATTCTTTTATAATTATTAATTTCATATATACTGTTCACATTTCGTATTTCAAATTCCAATTTTCTTGAATTGTTATTCAAGTGTCATTAATTTCGTTATTTTTTAATTCAAGTTTTATTTATTTAATATCATTAATATATAAACTTTCACTTACTTATCTTGACAATGTTTATGAAATTTATAATTTTTACATTTAATTTTGTTTAGTATTTTTCCATTTAAAAATAAAAACTAATTTCACATTACATGAACAGTAAGTAATTTTCATTTTCACATTTCATCAATATTTACCTTTGGTACAACATGTAAACAACGTTTCATGTCAATACGTGACAGCTGATAATATTTACTTTAAAAACAATTGTTTTCTCATCGTAATAAATAATACACAAAGAAATAATGACTATGAAAAAATATTTT
The DNA here is from genome assembly GCF_021130785.1 of Homalodisca vitripennis. Taxonomy (NCBI): domain Eukaryota; kingdom Metazoa; phylum Arthropoda; class Insecta; order Hemiptera; family Cicadellidae; genus Homalodisca; species Homalodisca vitripennis. The sequence continues at coordinate 49,040 of NW_025778283.1, forward strand.
ACCGTTTCGACACTCCAGATTTTCGTCGTTCGATAACTCTTGAGTCGGCCTCCGAGTAGCATTTCAAGTGAACTCTCACTTTATTACTGCTATTTCTAAGAGTTTCCTTATCTTCTTCTTTTTCGCAAATGCCCAATAACTTCTGCCGACTTTTCGGACCCGCATCACGACTATTGCTGCCGACGGCACTTTTTTTGCACACGATACAAATACTCATCTTTTCGAAGAAAGTTTTAAGAATGTTAACTGCTCAAAACTCGCATTTCGACTGGCACGTACAGGCACTGTGCAGGATATACACCTTTTGGGGAGAACCGGTTTTCTAACTCCCCTATTGTAACGGTCACGCTAGATACGAAAATCGCTCTTTGTCGCGCTACAACACGAAAACTATCGATCGCATGTAAAAGAAGTTTATATGTTTTTTGTAGGTTTTTTTATGATGAATAACTTTTGCATTTAAAAGTGCGAGCGAAAAAAATTGTTGGGCGGTGAAAAAGTGAAAAAACCGTTTTTTTGGTGACTTTGGCGCCATCTATTTCATGCAATTTTTATTTTAGCGCATCCACCCAATGACAAAAGTTGTAGATAATAATGTCCTTGAAATTATGTGATTTTCAAAATTTCCTTACAACGTACCGTTCTCGAGATAAATCGAATCCAAAAACTTTTTGAGTTTTCTCAAAAACCCTTAACCGTACATTCTCAAAAACTCGGACTTAAGCTTTTCTAAGGCAACTTTAACGATTTATGCAAAAAAAATTAGGGTGGTCCGTTTTGTTGTAAAACAGCCTTTTTTCGTGACAGATTGACTGTACTATATTCCCTTTTTCAGATATTATTTCAATGACTAACTTTAAATACAGTCAGATGTACTAGTAATGGAAAAAGTATGTGCGCTTTGTGTTTCCAAAAAGACACAAAGGAATTTAAAACTAGTGATAGGTTAGTATTAATATTACATATTATACATACATACCTAGTGTATTCTTGTAGTTTCAAATAGCAATATGAATTTAAACTAGTTTGCTTACTTCATTTCTCGATGAATATAAATTTTTATAGTAAATAAACAAATGAATAAACCTTACTAAACTAGATATGAGTTTAAAGTTGCTTAAGATCTAAATATACTATTTTGTTTATTTTTATGTTTGATATGTTAGGTTTCAAAACAATCATATCAAACTAATAAATGGATATTTGTAATTATAAATGGACTATATTTATTGAATATACTTTATAAAACACTTTAATTTAATTTATAAGTTCAATACTAAATTGCAACAGATATGTCTCCATGCACAATCAAAACTCCTGTAACATTTACAAATATTTAAATAATAATCTGAGGTGCAAATTTTTCAGTTTAGATTTAACTAGACTACAATTTGTTTCGTTTTCGACTACACAATCGTTTTCGCATTTTCCCTTTATATTATGGGCATATGTCTATACGTGTAAGCATTCAAGTTTCCAAAAAAATGACTAGAGTTTGTGTGGGCTGATCCATTGGACCTGTAATACAGATGTATTTGACGAATACATATATTTCTTCCTTACTGTTACTCAAATATAGTGTTATTTTTTTTAACAAATAATTTTAATAGCATATTTTCCAACGGATTTCAATGATTTGTTTTACTAAATTACTCGTTTTTAATACAAATCGCACGTTTTATAAGGAATGGTTGTATAATTTACAGTCGAGATGAATTTTCCCTTGCCGTATTTCTGTGATAATTTTTAAAATAAACTTAAAACTCAAGCTTACATTTCATTTGGTAAATAAAACATAAATATATTATACTTGAAGAATTTCTACAGAAATTTTGCAATTTTACTTTTTTGCAAGTCCCTTTCTTATTAAAAGCTCTTTACTGACTAAATCACCTAACGATGAAACTTATGTATTTGTATTATTTGCAGTTTTTTAGTTTACACGTATACTTTTAGTTGCTATTATATAACTAACATATGAACGTGTATATCAGTAATGTAATAATGAATTGGGTAATTGGTTTCAAGTAAAAGTATCACGGAAAATTAATCAGTGCCAAGGTGTATTATTGTTGTCACGGAATACACGGCAAACAATGCATTGTCGGGATTGAAATGTGTCAAATGTTATGTAACAACATCAGTCATCATCACTCGTGTATTGTGGCCGATACGTGAAGTGAATGATTACTGCGCTACATATATATTGCAGTTGCTGGTTCAAGTTTCTTTTAATATAATAATCATGTCATTTTATTAGATTAAAAATTACTAGCTACGAGTATTTAAAACTAGTTTTATTGGAAAACTAATGACAAGATCTTTTGTATATAAACTGTTATAACCTGTTCAGGAACCAAAAATGATCTAGAATTACGTATTTCATAACATTGCCTTCAATAATGAGCAAACTATTTATATGAAATCATTGTTTGAATGGAATAAAAATATACGGCTTAATAATCGACAACCATAAATCAAATGGTTTACCAAGATTAATTGAACGGTAAAAACTATTTATTTTGTAATGTGTATTATATATTGCCAATTTTCACAACTGATGTTAGTCACAGAGATATGTTATCAAACCATATGTGCTATAAAACAATCTTAACGGTATTTATGAACATTGCTTCCGGAGCTTACTAATAAAAAGTTATAACAATGAAGTTTGAAAGATAAACAGAAATATTACAAATTTATATATACTTTTTCTTGAAGTAAATCTTAGCATTTATAATATAATAAAAAAACACAAGATAAAAAGTGTATGAAACTGACGGTTAGCTGAAATTTATTAATATAGTAAATTTAATCCTTATGGTGATAAAATCTGTATAGATTAATCTATTTTCATATAAATTCCTAATTGTATCTATAATTTAATTTTAATACACTATGACTGCACCGATTTGATAAATTATCTCCCAAATCTCAAAAACCCGCTTTTTATGTTATTGTTGTACATGCATTAACTGATTGTAATTTTTTGGATAAACCTTCCTACCATCAATATCAACTCTACAACGGATTATAATACTATACTATTACATATAGATACAACTTAAACACTTTTACCAAATATACAAATAAGAAAATATTTAGCTCGGATTCCTTAGCATTCTTTACTTACACTTACTTCCACACTTACTCTCCTACCTAATAACAATGTAGAAAACTTTGCAACATATGTTGTAACAGGCTTCGCTGAGGACTCATGAAAAAAATGCATGTATGTAACTCATTTTATTTTCGAGATACCCTATGGACAGATTACGGAAACACATAAAAACAAAAAAGATTTTTAATCTAAAATTACCCATCCTAGAATTCATTCTAATAGAAAAAGTTATTATACTATATATAGGAACCTATCTTATACTTATATTTCACTAGAACAGGCTAAGAAATTAAATACTTATTTAAAGTCCTTACTACAAAATCTTATACTAATCAACTAAATATAGATCTTGACACTATTCTGTATATTAATATAATTATACTACAAATGCGAAACTATCTTATCCTTGTATTTCACTATAACAGGCTAAGACATTAAATACTTATTTACACATTAAGCCCTCACGGCCTTTCAACTATATATATATATATATATATATATATATATATATATATAGATCTTGACACTATTATATATATTAATCTACACAGTACTTTCAATAATATTTATATATACACTGTACTACAACTGTATACATCCGGAATACATCCCTACAGATGATCATTATACTGTTTCACAAATGTATATCACATTATCGTACTATATAGAAATGGTCTCGATACTGTACTGCAGACATATGCTGACACTACTGTACTTACAGATACTCTGCTGTACTATTTCTAATAGTATTGCAACCTATTAATTAATAATGTTGCAATACAATTGTCATTAAAATAAATTATCGTTGAATCTCAATTATGAAATAAGTTTTTAATGGAAAGGTTTTATACAATGTCGCTATTTGATTGACAAACATTTATTAATTAGTTTGGCGGAGTGTGCACAAAAATATATTCAAACTATCAAAAACTATTTATTCAAATTTACTATTTTTTAGTTTGCAGGAAATATGTTAAACAGTCTTTCCGATAAAAGCTAAGAAAATGTTAAACTTATATAAAAGAAATAACGTATTTCTTTAACATGTGAAAGTGCATTAAATTATTTTATGTAACATATATATTCAATTTTTATTTTATAAGATAGAAATTTAATAACATATACTCTCAGTACAAGAGAAAAATAGAGAGTTTTATGACTTATAATATAAAATAATTAGTACGAATAATTAATCTATTGACGTCACATTAATAGTTATCGCACCTGGTTAACAATAATAATCGGAAATGGTGCCAGTAAGTCTCATGTCGTTTCAAACTTAAATCAAACTATCGTGAAACAAACTGACACACATACATCTCATTAACATTTTAATGCAACTCACACGTGAAAATTTACCGCCATTAAAAATAAGAATAAATATCGCCAATATTTTTGTCTGACATTATTTATTGTTACGTAATTAGCAGTTTTTTTATTCGTCCATTTTATTGAAACGCAAAATGCTGATTACCAGCGAGCATTAATTACCTAGTTACCACAGTTAATTACGTTGATTCCCATTACATTCGTTGTTGAATGATGTAATGCATTTATTTTTAAAATAGCAATTACAATCGGTGGTATGTATTCATGAATGTTTGAAAAATTTACCCTATCATATACGGATAAGTTTTATTTATCAAATCTGAGTTCCCCATACAAGAATCAATACCAAATTATTACTAGTTTTGTAACATAGTTGACAGCTGTCAGCTTTTAGATAAAACGATGCCAAGTTACGTGTTTCAGTTAATTTCCTTATTATTATTGCAATGCTTTTATAGGAATCAGGATTTTCCAAACATTTGCCATTGTTCTGTGAAACAATGTAACAACGGCAAATGCCCGGAAAAAGTCTTATTTCGTTCACAATCCTTCCATCGCCAAAACCATCTTTAAACAAAGTATCTTTAAAATTGAATACTAGTATGAAGAAGACTCCTTTAAAAAAATCTTCCTACTATTGTGTGTTTTTTTGAATTTGTTCGTTACCACTTAGCAGTTAGCGTGCAATTTAACAAAGCAACTAATGAGTTTGTTACATAAAAAATGGAACCTAATGCTACATCATAGAACAGGTGTTACATTAAATAGTCCACAAAAAACCATTGTGGATGCTTTGCCTTATTTTGTCTGTATTATATTAATCAATAATGCTGTAAATGTACAAGTAAAGGTTATATCAAATCCTTTATATTATCAATGAAGTCTGTAAGAAATAGATGTTGAAATCTTAATAGCAGTTGTATCCAAAATCTTGCCGTCACTAAACATTATTAGAATAAAATTCTACCTCTATCTTATTTTGTTCCATTATTGTATTTTCAGCTCCTTCGTCTATAGAATCTTTAATGCCTAGTAGTATGGTCTAATAAATTCCTTACCACAATTTTCTGGAGTTGGGTCACGCTAAATTGTGTAGAAGTGCATGAAATTTCTATTGGTATAAAGTAATCAACTGGAAATTTTATTGTGAAAATTAAAGTCATTACAGAACTTGATTAAAAAATATGGAAGAATCACATATCCTAAAAGTCCGTTTTACATGAAATATTTTCAAGATAATCTAGTAGTTTAGTACAAGGCACCTGCACGCCATTTGTCTGACTTCAAATGGGTGGCACACAATTTCCAAGTGGGAAAGTCTGATATACGAGTAAATTAGCTCTTGGCCAATAATCCAGTACTAAATAAAAATATTGGATGTACTATGTATTGCAAAAATTAATGCGTAAATTTATTTCAAGGTAAACCTTATTTCATTTTTACTGTAAACTATGAAAGCATGCAATTTCGTCATAGAACATATAGTTTACATATTATCTAGCCTACAGAGAGTTCACATTTGGAATACATTATACGTTTTGATCAGTTACATTTACATACAAACTTTTCACTTAAGCTTAACATTTTATAAACTCACCTGATGCTATGATAGCCCAACTTTTTAAAGGAAATAAAATTGCTCAATATATAATTAACATAATATATACATAATAAGCCAAGTATTGATTAATATTATAAATGAAAATTAATATCAAAATGTGTTGGTGAGGGCTGATCTCAAGAACGGCTCCACAAATTCGGTTAATTCATTTATTAATTTTTCATTGGAGTCTAAGGAAGGTTTTTATTAAGATAAACATTTCAAACTATCCTGTGCTATTTTACAGTTAGAAAGAAAATGATAAAATATTTGACAACTAATCCGAATTTATTTGTCCGTTGACACTTTTAGCTAAGTATTTTAAAAGAGCCAAAAACGTTTGATTATATTTAAATTTTTACGAAAGTAAACATACATTTCTCAATAAGCAGTGTACTGCAAATTGCAAAGACAGGGTGACCGTATAACTTTTACAAATATTTTACCAGGAACGAATACTTAACAATCAAGTTTATCGGAAATACTATTTAAACTCCGACCAAAGTTTTGATTTTTGCATGTCAGATACCAAAAACTAGTTAGATCCCTTGAAATTGTTTATAAAATTTTTACTGTGGCTTAAATAAAACAGGAGAATTGACCTAAGCAAGGTTCAGTTAGCCATTCTTTTCAGTCTTAATTGCGAAAGATAACAAAACTTGTAGCATGTAAAATTTATAATATAAAATTATTTTAAAATGTGGAATGACCTAACTTTCAAACAAGTTCTACTATTTCCGTGTACAAGAAGCAAGGAACACGAAACAGAAATATGTGTTTTGATCATAGAAGACATTACAAGCAAATTAATGTATACTATCCAGTATGTAATGTATCCAGTAAAAATACTGGTCTGTTGTAAGGGACATAATGAAAAAAAGAAAGCATGAAATGAAAAAAGTCAATTTTAACAATGTAATTTTGCCTGTTCATGAAAATGAGATTCTTATTAGCAATTATTTTGTAAATATAGTGAATGATTTTAAGATTTGAGTCTTTTGGGTGTGACATGCTTATTGAGAGTCATTTAGATAGTGTTGTTTACTTTGATAAGTTCACCATAAGTATTAACGATGTGCTTAGGATAGTCTCCAGTATGAAAAAATACAAAAAGTTCTGGTCTTAATGGTATAAATATTTCATCAGTAAAGAATAATATTGATACAATAGCACCATTCCTTACAGCCATTTATGACAAATCATTGAAACAGGGTGTCTTTCCCACAAACTTCATGGACGCAGTTGCGGTGCCTGTTTTTAAGTCGGGTGATGATATGCTCGTCTCCTCATATCGACCAATCTCCCTTATAAACACTATTGCTAAAATATTTAAGGTTTTTATTAAGGAGGAGCTTTTAAAATATTTTTTAAACCAAAACATTGTTCACCACAGCAATGTGGGTTTTTGCCTAATCGTGATACTGATTTGGCAATTGAAGAACGTATATATGAAATAGCATCATTAGTTGATCGCAGTAGATGTACTTTAGCTGTATATTTGGATTTTACGAAAGCGTTTGACTTTGTAGATATTGATTTATTATAAAAAAAATATGGGGTATGGAACAGGCGGCCGTGCATATACATTATTAGAATCCTTTTGCAAAAACAGAAGACAAACAGTCAAAATAAACAATATACAGGGTGATTCGGTTAGTGTTACCGGCACTTTCTGAGCTGATTGTACTATAAAAAATAAAGAAAAAAGTTTATATAAACATGGGTCCGGAAAATGCTTCCTTACTGGGTTATGGCCAATTGAAGATTTCACATTCTACCAAGCAAGAAATACGTATTTAGTAAATAAACACCGTAATGTAATGATATAAGATACACAAATAATTGATTAGCATACAATTGTAATTACGATTTTAATAGATTAATGCTCAACTAAAAAACAATAATACTATTACTTTTTAGGACTATCCAAATGGTTACATCATGTACCTACATATCTTTGTCACGTTACCTTTACGGAAGGTAAATTATGTTTTTATAAGTTGGTATCACAAATCAGCTATTCAACAATACACTGCAATTTATTGAGGAATCCAAATTATTTGTTACCAATTCTGTACTAGTTTAATGAGAGCAATTTAATACAATTAATTTACTACTCGTTTGTTAGTGAAGTGTATTTTAAAGTAACTTACTATCACAATTGCAATGCCTTTTTTATTTACAACGGAAGAATATGCCGACATGGTATTTGTCTTAGGCGTTTGTGACGGAAATGCAACCGCTGCTACTGCAGAATACCGAAGACGATTTCCTAATCGCAGAGATCCAAACCCAAAAACGATCAGTGGATCATTTCGTACCCTAAGAGTAACAGGTAAACTTCCTAGTATTAATAATTATCGGGATCGCCCTGCCCAGAATAATGTAGATATGGAAGAGGCTATAATCATGGCTACTGAACGCAGTCCTGGTGTCAGTACACGGCGTCTTTCTAGGCGATTCGCAGTGTCTCAGTCTGAAGTATGGAGAACTTTGCGCAAAAATAGCATGTTCCCTTACCATAAACAACAAGTTCAAAGTATTCAACCAACAGATCCTCCTCTTCGATTGGAATTTTGCAACTGGTTAATTAGAAACCGTCAACATCATAGAACCATTTTATTCACTGATGAAGCTCAATTTACCCGAGATGGCGTCAACAACCTTCACAATGAACACACTTGGGCAGAGGGAAATCCACATAGTACAATCGTGCGCAACTTTCAACACAGATTTAGTGTAAATGTATGGTGTGGACTCATTCATGATCGATTAATAGGACCATTCATTCTCCGAGGACATCTAAATTCCCGCATGTACCTAGAATTCCTTACAGAACAACTACCACTATTATTAGAAGATGTTCCATTAGCAGCAAGGTGCAATATTATTTATCAACATGATGGTGCCCCTGCCCACTTTTCCCATAATGTAACAATGCACTTAAACGAGCAGTTTCCCGGGCGATGGATTGGTCGCGGTGGACCACACACTTGGCCACCAAGATCACCAGATCTAACTCCATTAGATTTCTGTATATGGGGTTGGATGAAGAACCTGGTGTGTACCAGGAAAAAGTAAATACACGTGAAGAGTTAATAAATCGAATTGAAGATGCCGCCGCACAAATCAAAAACAATCGTGCAGCGTTGCGGAGGATAACTCGATCAATCAGAAAGCGAGCTGCTAAGTGTATTGAAGTACAAGGACTGATTTTTGAACACCTGTTATGAAAGTGGTACGTAGTATTATAAGCTTTAGATGAAAAACAATAATTTATTTAAAACTTAATTTTAATTGCATCCTAATAAATCTTATGTGTAGGCTACTCTATGTCATTAAAATGCGGTTTTCCTTTGCTTTGGAATTTCTTGCTTGGTAGAATGTTTGTTGTAAAATTAAATTCCAGAAACTAATACTTCGCTTTTTAATAGCCGTGTGGCACATAATTGTATTCAGAATTAAATTTTCTGCAAGTTTCTTTGTAAAAATGTGGGTCTTCAATGACTATTTAACAAAATAATTGTCCGTTAAACCTTAAAAAAGTGTTTTCAAAATTATTTTATTTCTGTTTTTTGTAGTATAACAAAAAAACTAAATGAGATACAGCTATGAGATGAACTTTATTCAATTTCTCATCTAAAAATCCGTTAAAAAAAGTTGCATTCGCCTATAAATATCTCTTCATAAACACGCGGCAAATCATCATTTGACCTCCTGCACACAATTTTTGGTGAAATCTTCAATTGGCCATAACCCAGTAAGGAAGCATTTCCGGACCCATGTTTATATGAACTTTTTTCTTTATTTTTTATAGTACAATCAGCTCAGAAAGTGCCGGTAACACTAACCGAATCACCCTGTATATAGTGAGTAATTGCACATTAGGTACGATGTTGCTCAAGATGGGGTGGCAGGTCCGTTAATATTTTTAATCTATATTAATGATTTGCCATATTTGCCTATGCAGACGATACTGCTATTGTGTGTTCAGCTGTGAACCGCTATGCCCTTAAATGTAAAATAACTAGAGATCAGAGGTTATTTCAAATTGATTAATATTAAACAGGCTTTTGATAAATAATTCAAAATCTAAATGTATTTTTTTCACTGGTACTTCATGCAATGTAGATAATCTCATGTTATATAATTTCAATTAGTCTGTCACAATCATCAATGCTTATATGAATGTACATGTGAAAATATTGGATTTGTTAACTCAGTTAAGTATTTAGGCGTTTTTTATTGATAGTAAGTTAAAGTGGAATAAACATGTGGTGTACTTGGAATCAAAACTCAAAAAACTCAGTTATGCTTTATATTATATAAGGAAGTTTTTAAGGAAGGAGCATTTAAATTCCATTTACAGATCTTGGTTCGAAAGTACAGCTCGTTATGGCATCATTCATTATGGGGAGACTTATCCTACAGTATTAAAATCAATTGTAATGATGCGAAGATTTGCAATAAGAACTATCCATTTTTTTAAAAAATCAGAGAGTATGTCTTATTTATTTTCGCCGAATGATTATCTTAAAATTGATCAGTTGTAATTTTTGACTGGTTTTTTGCATACATATAAGTTTTTGGCAAATATAGCTTGAAACAATTTAATCCTCCTACGCGAAATTCGCAATTCATTACTATTTCAACGCCCAATTTCAGAAAAGATTTTTGTAGAAGACAGTTTGTTATGTTTGAAAAGAAAATTTCAATAAGATTATTGTACACTTTGGTAATGATATTTTAAATGAGGGGAAACCTCGTTTTAAAATGAAAGTTAAGAAGCCGCGAAATGAATAGCTTAAAATGAAAGAAATTATCAAAAACGAAATTAATATATAGTAATGGTATTAGTCTGCATCTCAGAAGAATAGCTTATATATTTTGTGTATTGACAAAATTTCATAATTAGTAAATTGTTTTAAACTTTGTTCGCATTAAAAATATATTTATTGAATTGTTAATTACATATGTTTTTATGTTGATATTTCTGTTAGAATTTTTGTATATTGTTGTTGATCTGTAGTTTGTTTACTGTATATTAATGTTGGTTTGTATTTGTTTATTTATTGCAGATTTTTTTTGTAAGATGTAGCTTAAAAAAATGTATCGTTGATTTTTATTAGTAGTTTATTTATTTATTGTTGATATTTTTGTGAAAATTGGTAGTTAAATAATGTGCCACGGAATTTACTGTTCAGATACTTGTTTCTGTTAAACATAGAAAATGCATGTTGTTACTTTATTAAAAGTTAAAAGTGTTGATATAATGACGAACTAATAATTGTTACAAGACTCGCTGACAACTAATAATGTATGCCGTAATTAAATTTGTGTCATATGTTAATATTATTTCAGCACGAGCTTTGTGAGCTCTTGGAATGTTTAAAAGTATTGTAAAGTTTCTTTAAATAAAGCATTTGTCTACTGTCTACTGTCAAATACACACACACACACACACACACACACACACACACACACACACACACACCACACACATATATATATATATGTGTGTACTTTGTTATTTATAAGGTTACAATAATGTTGATAAATTTTTTGTAGGTTGTTTTTGTAGGGTTATGGCGTTTGTACATGTATTTTGCTAAATGGGTATATTTGTTTTAAAATTTCGCCTTACAGATTTTTCATTGCTGTCAATTTTGTTTTTATCCGATCATATGTTTATACAACATTGTGTTTACGTTTTCGGTAAAGCTGTCATTGTTCATTGAATGAATTTGAGAAATCTAAATTGAGAAAACATTAACATGCGTGACGTTCTGTGATTCTTTTCCCGAAACGAAACGAAATTGTTTTCCCGTGAAAAACATGCATTCATAGCCCACCAAAAAATTTTTCACTTCAAAAACCCAATTAGTATAAACATCCACTTAGAAAATAATCATGGAAAGGTCTAGAGACTAGAGTTCATGAACATTTAATTTGCTGTTATACAACGCTTAAGTGAATGTTAAGCCTTTAACATAATGAAGTAATAAGGACAAATATTTTCTATACAATATATTATTACATCAACATAGTAAAATTTGTAACCTAATAACTAAAATACATATAATAAAAATATTATTATTCTATCCTAAAGAAGGACAATACCTACAAATATATAAACAACTTCACTCTTATTGAAAAATAAATTCGTCGCATAAACACGATTAGTAGTTAAGCATATCTATTTAGAATAAAAAATTATTTTTTCAGCAAAAATTAATCTCTGAGATGATAAACACCACGGTTGCCAAGAGACCGGACTGTGACACAAAGCCTGTCACCGACAGGTAAAGCGTGATTTGTTCATAATTCTCCTGCAATCATCGCTAATCTCTCATTTGTGATAGAACCCTACTACGATTATGAGAGAAACAAGCAGAATATTTATTGTTTTTATTTATATAAATTTCTTATTTTAATTATCTATTACACTATTGAACGTTTTATATCATTTTCATAAAAAAGTTTTAAACATTTTTATAGTCCAAATTTGTAAAAAAATTACCTTGAATTTAAGAAGTTTCTTACTGTACCATTGACAAAACTCATAATAGGGAAAACGCCGTAGAAATTTAAGAGGAGTCATAAACTTATATACTATAACAAAGCTGGAGTGCACCGCACCAAGTTTCACATAAAAAAACTTCGGTAAGTTTGCATTGACACGGAAAATGATTCCTTATGTTAATGAGAAATTCTAAGAGTTTTTCTTTCTTCTAAAAACATTTATTAGCATCCTTTCTAAAGAAATTATTTATGCACGACAGATTTTCAATAGTCTGAGTCTTAACCTGCTTTACTTGTGAAAACTAATCATTTGAACTTCAGTTTTCTTCTATAGAGCGTTGAGTGGAAAACACTTTATTACAGTATCTGTGACGCCACGAACGCATATGCTACGCTATATTTAGATTTTTATATCCAGAACCACATCTAATAGCTGAACGGCGCCCTAACCAGAAACACGTGCTTCTTAGCCGTGGGGAATAAAACAATCACGTCTCTCACTGAACCAGTAACTCAGTCAATGTGTTACCAAAATGAGGCCAAGCATTGTAATCGTGAAGTTTCTACTTTCCCATTACCTTCTGCATTTCCTTGAGATATCCTCTATAAGCAATCAATCCAAAACATTACTAATCTTCAGTAGATGTCGATCCGATCTTACCACAACTGCTGTTGTGTTTACGGTATCTGGTTAAGACAGATACAGAAGCATCATTAATTCCTTGTAAAATCGTACCTTGTCTATTTAATTTCTTTCTTAATTCCTTAAATTTGTAAAAACATAATACCCAGGATATAACCTCACTTTAGCCACAAACTCAGTTGATTATATGTTTCACGGCGTTTTCAAGGTGAACATAAAATCCACACGTTGTCGCTCGCAAAGCTTTTCAACAATTGATCCGTAAAACGATTTTTCAAATAAATTACTTAAGGACTATTGATACAGTTCTGACTGAGGTAGAGCTTAATAGTATTTAGTGGTAAGCATTTTGGTATAAAGGTTTCAAAATGTCTTTTCGGCTTATTAGTTAGTTCTCACAATTGGAAATTCCACAACCAATGGTTTTCTATAATTACCTATTATATTTAATATATATTAATGTATCAATAGTAATAAATTAAAATACACATTTCTGTTGTTAATTTGAAATTAAAGGTTATTACGTAGTCAAACACCAATACCTATTTCTATTTTCATCAAAAAAATCATAATAATATATTATTTATATATACTATAGGTATTATATTACACAAGTCCATATAGTCATATTAATCTTTTTTTATTCTAGTTTTTTAAATTGCATCGGAAAGAGAATAATGTTAACCCAAACACTAAAATACGATTACTACACTAAGCCGGCATTTTACTCACACACGTATTTTAATCTACTGAATATTACAAAGGAGATTTTCTTTGACGTAGCTGCCATGGTAAACACATAGTAGTTATTTTAAGCTCAGAAACAGAGCGTGTACAGCCATTCAGTTTACAGCCATCAAACCCAAACACTAAAATACGATTACTACACTAAGCCGGCATTTTTACTCACACACGTATTTTAAACTACTGAATATTACAAAGGAGATTTTCTTTGACGTAGCTGCCATGGTAAACACATAGTAGTTATTTTAAACTCAGCAACAGAGCGTCTACAGCGATTTAGTTTACAGCCATCAAACTCAATCCAGTAGAAATTCCTCTTAGGTAGTTTTAAAATAGGCCTACTTGGATATTAAGTCAGCAGCTTGTACGCAAAGTTTAGTTTAGTATGTACAGAAATCATAAACCTGCAAAGTTCGTTATGTGTTTTTATCACATTAAATAAATTATAGTATTTTTTATCAAAACTTTCATTTTCAATGGCACTACTGATTACGCCTTAATGAATACAATATTGCTCATTTACTAATACCATATGAGGACTATTTGTATAAATAATTCAAAGTGTAAAATAACTGCACAACATATTAATTTACCTTCCTCAATCTAGGATCGGTGGCATTTGACATTGTTAAAGATTCCACTCCTGAAATTTGGGTCATTCTGCTCGTTCTAAAGAGACCCAAAAAGTCTCTTAACTCGCTAGTAAGTGAGTTCATGAATCTCTGTTATCTTAAATAGAAGGATTTACTTTACATCATTGTTATGTGGAAGTGGAAATTGAAATGTAATAGCCCTTAAACCTTTTTCCTACCGTAAACACCAATCATTGTTATGTATTCTTCAAATAGATGTCAGTCAGAATTCTTATTATATTTCGATTTGTACAAGACATATAACACACTACACTCTATTATTTTTATTATTTTGACTTTTTAATTTATCATTATTTAAATTTAAAATCTAATGGCTGTCAGCATTTTCTTTAACTTATCTGTTTACAAATTAGCATTTAAATCTGTATAAACCTATATAGTCTGTATGGTTGGATTAAAATAAAAGGCGTTAAAATTTACACAAAGCCGTTGGTACATCTTTCGATGTATATAAATTAAATGTTGTGACCAAGGCAAAGTATTATTAATTCTAAAACTTAAATTTACAACTGATTTTTCATTTATTACCTCTTCTCCATTAATTATAACTGGTAACATATGATATTGGATCTATTTTTGACCATAAACGCGAGAAGCTGAATTCAATAGATTCACATTTGTAAAAAATCAGAGTCTATCCACGATCCTTACACCAATCATGCATCATAACTAAGTCCGCAATATACACATTAACAGCAGTATTTATATTTTTAAGAATCAAATATGCACGTCATCTGCATACAACACAATTTTTTCTAAATAAAATTATGTCCAAGATTATAATTATAAAGAATGCGTTGTTGAAAATGTAAAAACTTTAAACAGTATTTATCTTACAATCATAGAGGTTTTGATTAAACGAGTTTACTCTTTCAAGCCTATCTATTATATATAACTCAAACCATCTCAATGATTCAATACTAAAATTATATACTTGTAAAATAATTTAAAATATATATAGTGTGATATACGTGAAATTGGGACTCTCATTGTCTCATCAGGTGCACAATTGTGTTCACTGCAATGAGATAGTTACGATCTGTGAGCACGGCGGAGCAACTGAGTTTTCTAACATAAAGTAGCTACAGTGAAAATATTTGATTCCATGTAAATGTTAAGTTTAGCTCCAGTTCATCTTCCTCTTAATGCATCGTTTGTGAATAATAAGGTGTTACAGACTTGACTCCTGAAACCTGGAGTCATGCTTACAAAATTAAATTAGCTTGCGAGGTCACAGGTAAATCATAGCTAAATAAGTTTAATATTTTCTAGGCGTCCATGGGACGATATAAAAAAAGATTTATGATCACCCTCCGTACAATTTCACAACAAATTCTTGAAATATTGTGATCTCTGATAAACCATTTTCAGTCAACTGGTGAGGTGTAAAACTTACTTATTAGTTAAATAAACGTATTGTTGCTAGTTTCAGTATGGATGCATTTAGTAAAGTTTCCTCTTAAGTTTTTTAAAAATAAAAAGTTTTATTAGGATTTAAAACACGTCTATTCTAGAAACTTCAACAAATTGAATTTAATTGACGTCACTTTCAAAGCCCAGAATATCACTCCGCATGGCTGGAATGTCTCTCGTTTGTTTGATGGTACTGCAGGCATATAACCCTTTGATACTGCACCGTGACAACGTCATCCCTGCACAAAACATTTTAACGAATTTGAGTTACCTAATTTTTTTTATTTATTAAACAACAAAAAAAACAGCATATATACAGGTGTCTAACGAAAAATAGGTTATCTATTTGTTTCATTTAATTTTTCGAGACTCATGGTCTATAGAACGGTATCCCAAATTTTGTGTATAAATGTTTTGTTCCACACTTTGCTTAACTACAGGAGAACTTTTTTAGGTGTTAAAATCAAGTTTAAATTACTAAAGAAATCTAAAAATTACAATAGTTTTTAACCATAATGCGATATAAAAGTGTGAAAAAGGAAACAAAAATATTAAATTTTTGGTGAAAAAATATGCAAAATGTATGTTATTTGTATTATATTTAATGCTTGAAAATGTTATATACATTTTAAACTATTGTGTCTTCTTCGATACGTATCTTCTTTAGCTGGAAACTTCAAGCATATTTTGTCATAACCGTAGATAAAAATAGACTACAATAATTATAATCTAATATACAAATTATTTACAAGTGTTCAAAAATAAGATTCTATGTGTTGCGTGATCTCTGCAGGAAAAATGATACGCCCCCAGAGTCTGAGGCATTAGACAGGAGCATTAGTGGAATGGATACTCTCTCCCACGTACGAGATTTGGAGCTTTTCTCTACATTATAATAGGTTATAATATGGAACCTTATTTACTTAATTTATCTGCTTTTTAATAAAACAAGCTTTTAAGATATCGATATGCCAGTAAGTTGTTGTTTAGATTTTATCATCCAATATTACGTGTACAAGTATTTTATATACAGCTCCTTTGCATGAGGTAAAATGTGGAATTTTGGATGGGACATACGCCATGATCGTACTCAGTATTCTTCATATACTCGTAGAAGAAAGAGATTTGATGTATAGTTGAAGTATATAATTGCGTAATTTTTTGAGATATTGTGTGAACAGACAGACAGACAAAGAGAAAATTAATTTTCTGCTAAGGAAAATGGGATGATATTTTAATTACAAGTTGGTCAAAATGTAGCTAATAAAGTATTTTGTCGCCTTTCTCAAAAAATACGCTCGATGATAGTGAAATTTCTTGTCACAAACGATGATATCTCAAAACAATCCAGAATTTCCTGTTTCTCTCTCTCTCACTCCCCCCTCCCCCCTCTCTCTCTCTCTCTCTCTCTCTCTCTTTTTTCCGTACAAATAACATTCATCTTCTCGAAAATGGACATGTTTGTCTAAGTTTTCTTTAAATATTTAAGTTGCAATAAAATAAATCTGTATAATCATGTTAAATACTTGTAAATGTTTAGTTTTATCTGCAGTTCACATTCAGCCTACTGCAGTGCCACGTTACCAATCTAATACTTTCTAATTTCCTTCTGGAAATATAGTTCTCAGAATTTTTAGTTAATAGTGGTCATGGTTACAGTTTTCTAAATTTTACTTCCAGTAACGCGATGAGTCCTTATTTCCGCTTTTTATCTTTACTACAAGGAAAACACCTAGGAAGTATGGTGCTTCATATATTATTGGGAAATATAATGTGGCCGAAATTCATTCTTCAATCATGTCAATCTATGAATAACAAAATGAACAACTAGCAGGAAAACGATGTTTTGACAATAAGAATAAGCTCTTGATCATTCCTCATATATCACAGTCTGATGAACCTAGGCTCAGTCACCCATTATTGTATAATGTATTGTAAGAAATTTCTTCTAGATTGAAGACCATTTATGACTAAAAAAACGCGGAGGAAAACGAAGTTTTGGCAATAAAATTATTCTCATTCTTATCCTTAATGTATCACAGACTGAACTACCTAGCCATGTTATGTTTGAATTTTGTTGTTTGTTGTTGAAATATCAACACAAATTTAAAATAAGTGTAACTTTATTATTGTGATTCGTACGTTACTTTTTTTAGAAGCCTTTAAATTTTAGTGAGTAAAATTGAGAAAATGATTTAAAGCATTATGTGAAAAATTCAAGTTTAAGTTTTAATTTAATAAAGTACTCTATAATTATTCTGTACATAATACAGTACTCTATATCTACACAGAACTTGAGCAATGTTATGACAATGATCCTCCTTTGCTTTCGTGTTTACTTTCTCAACTGTTTGTGCGAGTTAAATCATATAATTATGGAACTAAAGAACTCATGTAATAGAGAATAATACTGTGATTAGGTAATATTTTGTATAATAACATGCATGACAGTAAAGTTCATACAAAATAAAAGCTTGTTAAGTATCTATATATATATATATATATATATATATATATATATATATATATATATAATTAATTATAAGCTATCTATAATTACCTGTGTTATGAAAGTTAGAGAAAATCGTAGATATAGAAGAATTTGAAATCTGTTTTTCTGTTTTTCACAATATATATATATATATAAATATATATATATATATATATATATATATATATATATATATATATATATAGATGGTTTTAACCTGTAAATATGAAATTTTGCTTGAAACTTAATAAAAAAAGTAATATCGAGTTTGATGGAGGTGGATGGATTTTGGTTGAGGATTATAAAAACCTGTTTTCAACCGTCTTTTTTGTTATAACAATAACAATGACTAATTCTTGCAACAAACTAATTTTCAAACAGGCTTAAGTACAATAATATGCTATTTTAACAAGAAATGTTTGATTCTCCTTTGTATGAGTTTGCTTAAAACGTATATTTCAAAGTGATTAGTGCAAGATGTATCTTATATGGGCGAAGTTAGTTACTTGTACACTCTTATGTAGCGCTCAAGTTGAATTATAAACGGCAACGGAACAATAACAGTTTTAAACTCTCAAGCTTATGTGTAGGTTATATGGTGGTAAATGTGTTTATGAACACAAAACACAAGCTGCTGTACAAAATTCCTCTCGAGATTCAGAATTCTCTTTCTCACCTGATGTTTGCGTCCGTAAATCTATCTGAATATTCAACACAAGAACTTATACGAAGGCAAAAACACTACTCTGAAAAGGTTATATTCTCTTTCAATTCGTGATAAAAATTTTTAAATAAAGTGCTTTTAGGATTTTTGTGCTCTAAAGAAATTACACGGAAAAAATCCAATGAATTTAAAATTTACAAAGTCAATGCTTTTAGAAAAACGAGGTTTTTACTCTTAATTTTTTAATGTACGCGTATCTCTAATATCAAATATCATTTCACAAATTAAATATGAGTAGTTTTGTGGTGTAAATAATTGAACAACTAAGCACAACAATTTATCTTAAGTAAAATATATAATCTTCAAACAAATTACAGTAGGTAGAATAAATTATCAAAAGAAATAGAGGGATTTTCTGGTATCAGTAAAAAACCAATTTTGAGTATTGAAATAAAAATTTGTTAAAAAATAATAGCTACCTCATCTATTTTGGAAGTATAGAATACTTTCTGCATGCATCACTCTAACTCTTGATTCCGTTAAAGGTAGACGTTATGTTCAGTTTTCAATACCTATAAACTAAACCTGCCTGTGTTAAAACGAAAATTACATTTTTTATATTGCTATTTTAATACTATGCTGATGGACTTTGGATTTGTCAAGATAATTATGATAAGGTTAGAATCGGTATTTATGTAACATTAATTCCAAAAAAGTTTTAATATTGCTGATATTGACATTATAGGAGATCATGGAGAACTTCTATTTTCTGTTCATTTGAATTGTGATCAAACAAAATCGACATACATTCATACATTATATTCCACAGAATATATTGCTGGGAGTGTGTAGTTGACACGTTAAAATAGGTGACCTAGTTAGTGGATTGCTTGGAGTTGTTGGCTTGTTGTCTCGCTCCAAATCTGACCAACATTATAAATCCGCAGATTAAATATAAATCTGTTTTAGACTTACTTCGCGTAAATGTGTAGCCATAATTCTTTACAATCTATATAAGGGACGTCAAAATTGTGTTTGCATGGGAAGGCCGATATAAATGTGATTTTTTTTATTTTTATTTCATTTTAAAATAGTTGCTTTATAAAGCCAAGTTAAAACCACGGATTAATATTATTTCAAACATGCTACATGGCATTTGCTACTCCGTATTAAATGTTATGAGGGTCGATGACGAAATCACTGGATGGACTAATAATGGTATCCCAAAACCCTCTAACGATTAGGAATGAGACTCGACGCTTGTAATTTAAATTTAGCTGACGTTTAAATTAATCTCTGTTTCAAAAGATCTTTAATGTAATTTTTATAAAACGTACCTTTATTTATATCCCCTTTATATTATGTTAAACATTTATTAAAATTAGTTTTTTCAGTCATATAATTAAATACTGAAGCTTGAGGATGGGTATTATGAAAATTATAGATGTTTTATCAAAGAAACCTGAAGAAATTTAATGTACTTTACAGCATAAACCATTTTAAGCCTGTACCAATGATACTATCAACGTTTATCTATAAACTTTTTTTTAAATGTTATTACGAAGTAGAAATGGAGCGTTTACCTTGATTTAAAACTATACATCCAGGGTGTTCATTATGTAATATGAAAATATTCTATATCAATTAGTAGTCTATATAATCACTGTAACTATAATGGCAAAGTGCAACAAGCTGAATGTTGTGTAAATAAAAACATAAACCGTATTAAATGTTTGGATTTAACTACTTTATACATTATATTTTTCCCTTTGATGGATTTAATATGTCGTGATTTTTTCCAACAGTATATTCAGAATGTAAAAGTGTCTAAGTAGCATATTTAAATTAAAGGAATGAAATAACATTCGTAAAATAATACTCAGGATAAAATTTTGTTTTAAATGAGAATCAATTGGTTTATTTAGGAAAATATATATGTGCATCTAAGAAACAACTTCAGAACTAAGAACCAAGCTAAGAACCAACTAAGAACCAAGCTTCAGAATCTTTAAGGAAGTTTTTTTACGAGCTGATTTTCAGAGGATGAAGAGGTCACATAAGGACGTGTCGTTAAAACCTGAAACGACACAGTGCCACTTAGGTTGTAAAAGAGAGCGATCCTCTTTGGACGCTCGATTCAATAGACTATGACTTACTTCTCGTTTCAATAGACTATGGATTTACTTCTACAAGGAAAAGTCAAATACAAACAAATAAGGTAAACATCTGTCCAACTGTAATATGAACCTCGAAAATGAAGACCTAATGTAATAAACTAATTAAATATTCATTGTTTAGCTGTTTTTTATTTTTCAATCTCGTCTATATTTGCTATTTAATAGTTTACATTATTAAAAAAAAACATCCCATTACAAATTTTATATTTTGGTAAAAATCCTCAAAAAATTATTATTCTTTTCTACAGTTATGTTTTTTATACTTTGTTAAAGAGATGTTAACATTCAATTTATGAACCTTTCAGATAAAAATGAGCTTAAAAATTTCAAAGAGGACTTTAAAAAGAGGAAATGCCAAGTATGCACGATTTTTTCCCCACCTATAATCGGTTATATAAATATATTTTCTATAATTTGAGATACGACTTATGAATTAATGTTAGGAATTCTATAGTGATCAACTATATTAATAAAGGGCAAATATTTAAGGTATAAAAAAGAAAATCACCACTAAAAGCTTATTTTTACTGCCATTTATGTATTTTACACTATATATGACCGGATGTTCTTACACATATTGTGTTAAACAAATCAAGATGAAGTAGTCTAAAGACACTGTTAAAATTTTATTCTATCTACAATTGAAATTAGTACCGTCTTTATATATGCCATTGTTTTATTTAATTTGTTGTATACACCTTGCAATATAAAACCCTTACGTTGGTTTCCTAAGTTAAATTTCTTATTAATGTGACTGAGAGAAATTAAAAGTCGACGACTCACCTTTTTTTAACTTTTGTAGTAATTGATTTACACACGTTTGAAATAAAAATGTACGTTAAAAAATATAATATATAATGGATATAAGTATAATAGTATTATTATTTTTTAAGATATAGAAATAATAATATAAATATATACTATTAAAAGTTTTTTAACATTAATCACAATTATTAACTACTATCATTTACCCGCTCCTTTGCCCACAATTCCTATGAAATCAATTAATCTAATATTCTATGTTTTTAATTGGAAAGCTTCAAGGATATTATTAACACTACAATTGATTTAAGCTAATATGAAGAAACTTCATAGTCAAAGTTCTTACTTTTATTAATGATGGAATTTATGATATAAAACGATGTATTTAAAAATTAACGCAATGTTCATAGACAATTTGATTTAATTCAAAAATTGTATTTATTGCCTCGTGGATTGCTTTGTAATTCCATTTCCAGTTACATGCGGCTTTAAACGCAATTTCGCAGGCTTAGCACGTGTATGAGCACTTCTCGTTCGAGTGAAATATATTTCCGACCTCAATTTGCCATGTTTGTCTTGTTGCCATGATCAGAAATATGTGAAAAATATAAATTTATCGCCATTTTAATGTACTGCGATATTATTAATGAATAATGAATAATGAATAATTTTTCCTATTTTTTCGCTTAATAGTTAATTTTGCCTTATGTATAGAAAAAATAAATAAAGATACATATACTTGTCTGATAAGCCTATATTAAAGACAACTAATATTGGATTAGTAGCAGTCTTTAAATTTATGGTAAAAGTTAGATAGTATACAGTTTTAATCTTATCTGGATAATTTTCTTACTCTGTTCTCAACAGAGATTGCATAAAACTATTAAAATAGGAATTGTTTTGATAAGTTACTCATACCATGCCTTTGAACTCTAAACTTAAAGATTTTGGAAGTTAATGGTAACAGATCGTTCAGCTGTTATAAAACAGTTTTTACACAGAATCTCCGATTAAGTTTATCAGCCTCTTCCAAAAATCCTTCATATATTTGCAGACCAAGATGGGATTTATTACCAATTATAGAACACTAAGAGTAGCCCGAAGAGGTTTTAAAATTTAGAATGTTCCTATATTCATACAAAGGACCTTAATAATACTAATGTACATTTTATTGTTATATTTTACCTGTGAAATTCAAACAAATAACCCTGGTCACTATGCGTCTTGCGTCTGGAATTCGGTCTTTAGAACTCATATTTTGAACTTCTTTAAATTAATGGCCACTTAATATTTGACTCCCAAGGCTAATTATACCAATTACATGGTATACTTTAAATAAAAATAAAAATTTAATAAATAAAATTTTATTTTAGAATTGTAAATGGATAGGGAATAAAAAAGTAAATTTATATTGTAATCCAGCGGCAGGCACAACGCGCTTGGAATCTGGTCTAGGACCTGACTTGATGGCAGTGAATGCTAAACAATAGTCTACAGTGGACTCAATCTTTTGTTAGGCGACGAACCTGCGTTGAGAGTGATTCAAACAGGCCTGCAGGAACAGGAGCGTAAGTCGGTGCAGGCCAAGAAAACACGCTCTGCTTCCATTCCGAGTTGAGAAGCGATAGAGTAAAGTCTTTAGTGCGAGTTTAAAAGTAGTGTCGGGCGTAGGATCCGTCGGTATAGATTATTTTAATACCGAACTCCAAGACCTTCACGACCAAAGAGCTAAGTACTTTTGACTGAATTATTAAATTTTTCTAAATTTGAAATTTGAAAATTTAAGAAGTGAATTAATTTGAAATTGGAATTGAAATTTGAAATTAACGATCAAATTCTGTTGAGAGTGAACTAATATATATATATATATAAATTGTAAAAGGAGTAATTTATTTAAAGTCGAACGTAAAATTAAATTGAAATTATAGGGATTGTAGTAAAAAATTAAGAGCTGCAGGTGCTGCACCATATCCTGTAGGAACTTGTGAAAAATTCCTGTTGAGAACTGTTTAGTTTTGTTTGAGAATTTTATTTTAAAGAAGTTTATAATTTTTATTTTATTAGTTTTGAGAAGAAGCCTATTTATTTTATTTCATACAAATTTATTCAAGATTATTATTTTTATTTTTATATTTTATACACACGTATTTAGAGGACAGTGAGTCCATGTTAAATCGAAAGTGCCTTGCCTAAGGAAGTAGTAATTTTAAACTATTGTGCAAAACATTTCATTGGTGGAATACAAGGTTAACAATTGAAGTTTGAATTGATTTAATAAACCTGAATATTTCAAAAAAGGTGCAGTTTTAATTTCCACCAGTATCTACTTAAATCTTATGAGTTCGAGACTATTTAGGATCATCATAATAAAAACAAAAAAATTTTGTATATATTAACATTTAGTATACAAATAAGTGCGCCACGCCACTCTGCTATATTCTGGTGAACCTTAGTAAAATTGAACTTAGTGGTTGTTCATTAATAAGTGGCTTGGATACTGGGAAATTTATAAAGTGTTTAATATTAAACTTTTAAAATGGCACTTAAGGTGGACTTGTTAACCAAGGAGGAATTGGACTATGAAATTAGGTTAAGAGGTGTGGAAGTGTCTCCTAGTCTTAAAGTGATAGATTTAAGGAAAAAGTTACGGCAGTTAATAAGTCTTGATGTAAATAGTAATTATTTGAACCTGAGTGGAAAGGTCGCTTTCAAGGAGGAATGGGATAAAAAATTAAGTTAGAAACCCAAGTATTAGGAAGTAGACTGGAGGAAATCCATTGAACAGGGACTAACATTGGACATAGTTAGGTGTGAAACAAAAATAAATCATTGGCAGCGCCGACTAACTAACTTAAGTAAATTGTTTAAAATCGAAGAAAAGGATATAGCTAAACATGTTGAAAACCGGAATAGTATATTAAGTGAATTGTTGTTAAAAATAAAA